>NC_056726.1:95908051-96208051 GCF_019279795.1 Protopterus annectens | reverse complement strand
GTAAGCCAGACAGATACTACAGGGTGTCTGACTCCCACAAATTCCTTTTCAAAAATCCCATTGCTGACCCTGAAACCATTTCTCAGGGTCCCAAGGGCATTAAGGCCTCTACTGCTAAAAATCCTACCCCTTCTGATAGAGATTCCAGGGCGCTGGATAGATAGGGTAAGAAGGTTTACACATCTGCAACCTTGGCAATAAGGGCTTTAAACTGTCAATTTCATATGCTTAAATATCAACAGCATATTATGGGACTACTTAAACAGAAAATGATGTTAATCTCTGACTGTGTGGAAAATAAAGATTTGCAAGATTTATTACATTCAGCTGAACAAGTTGGAAAACATACTTTGCAGTGTGGTTTTGATTTCTTGGAGGCCTCTTGCAGGGCTGCTGTAACTGGATCTGTGCTAAGAATGCATTCTTGACTCAAAGAGCAAACTCTGCCTGACCATGTTAAAGCAAAATTGTTGGATGCTCCTTTATAACAGGACCGTCTCTTTGGTAATAAGGCTGAAGAAGTGTTAAAAAAGATGGAAGATAAAGCTAAATCTATGCAAACTGTGAAAGATTTCTTACAAGTAAAACCTCCAAGATTTAGTAGGCACTGGCCTACTAAAAACTGGTCCTTTCCAGTCCCCTCGAGAGCCGCTCAAGTCTAATCAAGACATTCCAAAGGCACCAGGTTTCAGTCACAAGAAACCTTTAGAACAAAACAATGGGGTGCCTCCACCTTCAAATCTGGAAGCAGCAAGGCACCTCCCTATGGTAAACAGTCTCAGTGACTTCCCCCTACAGTCACCAAGCACTTACCTTTTAGCTGCCCCTTTGGGGTGAAAGCTGGCACTTCATGCACGAAACTGGCAACTCATTACCCAGGACAAATGGGTTTTAAATATAGTATCCCAGGGATACAGATTTCATTTCCACACTTTGTCAATCCCAAACGGATGGCCAGATCTGCCCCCAAATCAGTGGGAAGAGGCCCAGAAACAAGTTCTGTCCTTCATGAACATGGGGGCTATTCAACCAGTACCAGAAGAGGAAAAGGGGCAAGGTTTCTATTCAAGACTTTTCCTGGTACCCAGAAAAGACAAATCATGACGTCCAATTCTGGACTTATCCACTCTAAACACATTTCTGGACATTCCAAAATTCAAGATGTTGACTCTTCAGCAGTTACTATCTATGCTAGGCAAAGATGCCTGGTTGGTAACTCTAGACTTAAAAGAGGCTTACCTGCATATCTCAATCAGGGAATCTTGCAGAAGATACCTCCACTTCAAAGCAGGCTACTTGCATTACCAGTTCTCTGCACTGCCCTTTGGCTTATTTACTGCGCCCAGGGTCTTCACAAAGTGCCTGGCACCACAGTTGGCATAATGGTTAAGGTGTTTGCCTTACAAAGACAAGGTGCAGGGTTTGACTCTCACATGGGGTAATTGGCTAGGCTTAAAATGGCCCACAAGGGCACTTAGCCTAGTATGAACTTATGAACCTATGAATTGCATTTTGCAGGCAAAGAAATATTCAAATATATCCATACCTGGATGATTGTCTAATTCAGGCAGAAAACAAGGACATTCCTCTAAAGCATCTGGCATTTGTAAAAAGGTTTCTAACTTGTCTAAGGTACACCATAAACTAAAATAAATCACAACTGGTACCCTCTCAAAAAATTACATTCCTGGGTGCAAGCTTGAATACAACTGCCCAGATGACTTACCTTAAGCCCGAAAAGCAAATTCAATTGGTGACTTACTTGGGGTTCTTGGCTTCCTGCATTCTTCTAATTCCATATGCAAGACTGCATATGAGGAAACTTCAGTGGTACTTAAAAAGTTTATGGAGTCAACATTGTCACAGCCTGGAAACAATGATTCCTATTATACCTTGCCTGCAACTACAGTTCCTATGGTGGGCAGAGGCCTGCCACCAAAACAAGGGACTGCCATTCACTCCACCCCCTGCCACCCAAACCCTGACTACAGACGCATCAGACTATGCTTGGGGGCTCATCTGGCAGGGAAGTGCATACAGGACAAATGGAGCCCAAATCAAATGCACCTACATATCAATCAGAAAGAGATGCTAGCTGTACAGAATGCACTGACAGCCTTCAAGGACTACTTTCATCCAGGACAACTACTGATAATGACTGACAACACCACAGTTATGTGGTACATAAGCAGGGGGGCACACATTCCTACTCCCTTTGCAGACTAGCCATGGCATTGTGGAACACGGTCTTGACCTATCAAATATAACTGCAAGCTCAATTCCTGCCAGGAAAGCTAAATACTGTGGCAGACGAACAAAGCAGAAATCGTATGGACCCACACAAATGGAAACTGGAACCACAAGTTTTCAACATGTTGACATGCAAATGGGGGAGCCCAGACATAGATCCTTTTGCCTCACCCCAGAACTATCAGTTGGACAAATTCTGCACAAGAAGTCATCACAACAAAACTTGGAAAGTGGATGCTCTATCATTCAGCTGGTAAAACCTATCAGTCTATGCTTTTCCCTTTCTGCCTCTGCTCTCCAAATTTCTACTAAAAGTCAAACTGGGCAAACCAAAAATGATTCTGATTGCTCCATACTGGCCTCGCCAACACTGGTACCCACAACTGTGCAATGTGTCACACCTTCCTCCGTGGCACCTGCCTCAGACACCTTACCTACTGTCTCAGCAGAACTACTAAAATCTGCACACTCAGCTCCAAACTTTGAATCTTGCAGCGTGGCTAATCAACTAATTTCACCTTTGGCATCCCTCAGCAAACCTGTGATGGATGTCATTTTGGAGGCTAGAAGGCCTACTACTAGAAAATCTTATGCTGACAAATGGAAAAGATTCTGTGCCTGGAACCAATCACAAGGAATAAGCTTTTTAAGTGTTTTATAGTATCAATTGATGACTTTAATGTTTAATTGCTTATTTAGTAGTGTGTATATAAAACAAGTGTGTGATGTGAAGTAATTGTGTACTCCAAGAAGGCAGTGTATGCCGAGACGTCAGAGAGGAATAAATTGTATTCATTGGGTTCCTGGTCTTTGTTTTTCGTTGTATTTGCTGATGACACTCACACCCCTTGCTACTGTAATGATGGCACATAGACGCACGTTTTGTACATGGCATTACTTACACTTATTACAGACGTCATTACCCTGCTATGTTATCAGACTGGGATGTGAGCACTGGTAGCCAGGGCTTTGCCATGCTTAGCAGATGTCAGCATTGCTGCAATATAACAGCTGAGCACATTTGCGCACTGGTAAGCGAAGCCTACAGGGTGTAAGAGCCCGTACATTTAACAGTACATTAGCACTGCTTAGTTTCGCGCAAACCCGTGCAAATGCGCTTAAAGCTGCTCAAAAGTGCTTTAACCACTCTATATCCAGCAGCCCTTGTACTGCCCAGAACAAAATAAACAGCCCTTGCAGGTCTTGATCCCAGGACCCTGTACACTATAGACACAACAGTTATCCACTATGCCATGACAGCTGTGAAGACAGTTGTTTTTCCAATATATCTGTCAGTACACATATTGAAAAGTATTCAACAATTGCTGTGACTTCCACAATTGTGTAGTATTTGTTCGTGATATTACTGTTGCATCACATATGTTGTTATATCTAAATATACACATATCAGATACATACATTGTGATACATCTGGGAAGGTATACACAACAATAATGTTTACACATGACAAGGATATGGATATATTCATATACATATGTAGATATATGTCTACATATACATATACATATGACAGATCTGTATAGTGCATCATATATATATATATATATATATATATATATATATATATATATATATATATGGCCATTTATCTCTCTCTCTCTATATATATATATATATATATATGTATCTGTATCTGTATATATATATATATATATATATATATATATATATGTATATGTGTATATATATATATATATATATATATATATATATATATATATATATATAAATGCATGTACATCCTATATGTACAGATATACCTATTTATGTCTATATATATAGATATCTATATATGTGCATATATATCTAAACAGATATACTATTTATGTTGATGCATATGTAGATATCCATAGCTATATGTGCATCTATATCTATATATCTGTATATGTGTAAACATATATAGTTGTGTATATGTGTATATATATATATATATATATATATATATCTATATCTATATCTATATCTATATATATATATATATATATATATATATATATATATATATATAAAATGTGTTTGTATATGTGTATATATATGTTTACCATATTCTTAGCAAAACCAAATCTACTCGAGCTACATGCTCTAGGGATATAAATCTCAACACAACAATGAATAGAACATGCTGGAGGGATTGATTCCCTTTGCAAAGACTTCTCTTACTATGGAACAGGGTCCCAGTCTACATAAGACAGAGCCCCTCACTATCACTCTTCAAGAGGAACCTTGATGAGTGGATGGGTAACAGAAAGTTCACACCGGGGATCACACCAACAGCACTACTAGATAGGGGCCAAGGGTACTAGCTGCTAGTACAAGGGTCTAGAGAACTACTAAAGGGGAGCGGTGAATACTACACAACTTGGCTGGGCTAATATATGCCTTCGGGCAGATAGCCCAGTACCAACCTATGAAGCTATATGTCCAGAACATGGATTGGAGGCCTACCTCAGCACCAATAGTCTCAACCTCTTAGTGCAAGGGGATATCATGTATGTATTGCAGGTATATATGTAGACTGTTGCTACTGTAACAGGGGTTGTCTTAGCAGACATGCTGTGTATGGGAGGTCACATCTGCTTTTGACATGTACACCATTGGTTACTGACAGACATCCTAAGGGCATCATAGTGTACAGTACCACTGATAGCACAGTAATGATCCTGTGGACTCCAACAGAGATATGACCAATATTGATGGACAGTCTGTCACTCTCTGGTCACTCCAGAGGTGTACACAGATCCCCTTCTTGCGAGACATGTGGACCAAGCCTGACAGTGTGGATGTTAACAGCCATGTACATGGGTATATCACGTAAATACTGGACTACATATGCCCACACAGTTTATGCATTCACACACGCCTGTCTATCCTGACACATAACTGGTGGTTCAGAGGTCACATGGCCACATACTACCCAGTAGTTAGTGACATACATCTGTACAGAATCCCACTGCTTTGTCAGAAATACACAACAGTTATGGTAGTCTGGCAGCAGTATGTCTTCCAAATATCTGGACATAACACAATGGGTAAGTAGAGTAAGCTGCTCGGCATGTAACAAAGCACTGTGCAAACTACAGGCAGACTACCACAACACTGGACTACATTTTATATGGGGGAATACACATGTACCTGCAAATATAGCAGGCTCTACAGGCATGTCACAGCACAGAGTAACAGACACCTGTGAGAAAGTGCATACCCACATCCAATGTGAACACAGCCACATATGGTACGCTAGCTTGATATGACACTATATGGACTATCTGATAAACACCAATGTTAAGTTGTCATTCTCGCCTTCATTCTTGCTGGATGGGTTCGGAGCCGATCCTCGGCTCCGACTCGGCCTATAATATAGCTCGAGAGCTATTTTTACCGGCTCGAGGCAGCCCTATATCCCACAATACCATGCGCTAACTCCCCAGATCTCGTTTGCCGCTTCACTGCGAGGTTGCCTTTTTTACCGGCTCAGGTCAGTAGAAGGAATTTTCAACAAAGTTTCTATTTTTTGAGGTAGTTTATTAGGTTAATTTCCCTACTTTTGTTCCCTATTGATATTATTACTTAATAGTGTTTGTTTCGTAAGCCCTACCCACCGCTGTAGTTAACTTTTATAATCAGGCCTACAGGCTTTAGTTTTTCTGTTTACTCACCCCTGTTTGTGTGTGTGTTGTTGTTCTAGTCAGCCCCCTCATCTCCCCCTTGTGTGTAAGTGAGTGAGTGTGTGTGCTGATTGAGTGACTGTCTTTAGGGCAGTGTCCAAAGACGTTAAGGTCTCGGGATTCAAGAAGTGTGACTCGTGCTGTCAGAAAATGTCTCTGACAGACAGTCACACTTCTTGTGTCTATTGCTTGGGGCCTTTACACCTGCAGGACTCTTGTTCCATTTGTCATGGATTTAGTTCAAGAGTCCTGCAGGAAAGGCGTAAAAGCTCATTCTAAGGGGCTTGTTAAAGCCTGATGACTCCCTGTCCAAGTCTGGCTCGGGGAAATCATCAAAAACCGCCAAACCCTCGGCTCCAGTTTCTGAGCCGAGGGCTGGTGTTGTCGAGACAGCTCTGACCTCGGTTCCGGCTGGCTCCGAGGTGAGCAAAGTGGGTTCTGCTTCGAAACCATCATCGGAGCCGACCCCAGCGCGCAAGCGCTCTAGGTCCCCTTCTTTAGAGTCCGTCAGATCGGCTCCGAGGTCCCCCCTCCTATCGGAGCGGTCATAGGACTCATTCATCGAGGTCTTCCAGGCTCTCCGATCATGACATCGAGAGGGTGGTCAGTAGACTCATAAAATCTCAGGCGCTGGCCCAAATGCTTCAGAGCCCATCTCACCAGACTGTGGCTCCTTCGATACAGTTATCCATTCCTCCTTCGACTCATCTCTCGAGTTCGGAGCCGGAGTTCGTCGGAACCGTGACCTTGCCCACTTCGGAGCCGATACCTCCTCCTTTGGCTCCGGTGTCGTTGGTTCCGACCTCTTTATTGGTTCCGTCCGTGGAGAGGTCCGGGCGCCGGGACTCCATTGTCGGCTCCGAGGGGGCGAGTGCATTGGACTCTTGTCCGACCCTGCTGTCCCTCTCTGAGCTTCGGCTCTGGTTAGTTCAGCCCCAACATCATTCTCAGAGCCTTCTCTGTCGGTTCCGGGGGCGGTTCTGGCCTCTTCGGAGCCGGGGCTACCTTTGGTGTCTGATAGGGGAGCCTTCGAGGTGATGAGGAGTGTGCTGGACCCAGTGTCCACTCCAAGGTTAAGTTCTGCGGCTCCTCCCTCTGTAGTGCCTGTTACGGTCTCTGGCCACCCTCCTATACCCAACAGCAGAGATCCAAAGCGTAGGGTACCCACTTTGGGTGTTTCCTCCTCTTCCGAGGGCTCCCCTGAAGTTTCCGGGGAACCCCCTAGGAAAAGAAAGTGCAAGAGGAAGCACATAGACTCCCTCGAGTCTGTCACGTCGGACACCGACTTGGATGAGTCAGAGGGTTCCCCCAGATCCCCCTCTGAGGATGTCTCCTTTTCAGACATCCTGGAGAGCCTAAGACAGAGGGGAAATTGGTCCACTCTCAAACCTTCCGAGGACGAGTCGGTTTACCTTAACGCCTTTGGATCTCGCCCTTCCACCTCCTGGTTGTCTCCCCCTTTAGACCCACTAATGGAGGTAGTGGCTAGAAAGGCGTGGGCAGCTCCTGATTCAATGGAACCTACCCCTAGGAGGCCTTCTAAATTTATTTCTGCACCAGATGACAAATCCTTTCTCACCAAAGGTGTTTCAGTTGATGCTATGGTGGTAGCAGCAGCCACTAAGAAGGAATTAGCTGATCCTTCTGTACCTGTTCATCCTCCTAACAAAGAGTCCAGGACCATGGACAGGTACGGCAAGCGGACCTTTGCTTCAGCGACATTTTCTATGCGATCGCTGAACTATTTATGTCATTTCACCCGCCTTCAGAGAGACTTGCTCACAGAGCTGGGTGAAACGGTACAGGATCCTTCTGCTGCGGGGTTTAAGGACAAAATAAACTCTCAGCTGGCTACCCTGAACTCCATTGTTAACTCCTCCATGCAGCTAATCTCTTATGCAGCCGATGGAGCGAGTAGGGCCGCTGGCACAGGCGTTGCGTTGAGACGTCACGCTTGGATGCAACTCTGTAACTTTGCCGACCCCTTCAAGGCGTCCTTCAGCAACACCCCCTTTGACGGTTCGGAAATGTTCGGGCCTCAGTTGAATAATACCCTCACCATATGCGAGCAAGATGGTAAGACTCTCTCTGCCATGGGAGTCCATTTTTCCACGCCTTCTAGACCTTATCCTAAAGGACAGAGGGGTGGAAAGATGTGGTTCCGCAAACCACAGGGAGTCGCGCCTGCCGCACGTGGTGAATTTCCCCCTAGAGGCAGAGGGGGGAATAATAACAGACGCCGCCCCAGGGGCAGAGGGGGTCCACAGAACCAGGGTTCCAGGGAATCTTTCCCTGACCAACCCTTTCAGCATCCCTGAGAGGCTGCCCGACTGTCTGCCTTTGGAGGCAGTCGGGGGAAGATTATCTCTGTACCCGGAAGCCTGGCAATCCATCTCCCAAGACACATGGGTACAGAAGATCATATCCGAGGGTTACAAAATTCCTTTCACTTTCCCTCCGGTACAACCGCCAAAACCCCTACCAGACGTACCACCCGCACAAAGGGGTCAGGCTCAGCTAGAAATAAAAAAGCTGTTAAACAAAAGAGTCATCCAGGCAGTCCCAGCAGATCAGCTAGGATCCGGAATCTACTCCAGATTCTTTTTGGTACCAAAAAAGACAGGAGATTGGAGACCCATTTTGGACCTCAGCAGGTTAAACAACTATGTATTAAAGACAAAATTTCAGATGGTAACACTGCAGTCCATTCTACCCTTTATGAGCGGAGACAACTGGATGTGCTCGTTAGACCTCCAGGACGCGTACTACCACATAAAAATACACAGGCGCTCCAGGAGGTTTCTCCGCTTCCGGCTGGGAGTCAGTCATTTTCAATTCAGGGCCCTGCCCTTTGGTCTCACCACAGACCTCCGGGTGTTCACCAAATGTTTGGCAGTGGTCACGGCTCACCTGAGACGGAAAGGATTCCAGGTGTTTCCATACTTAGACGACTGGCTCATTTCCGCTACCACCAAACAGGATCTCATAATGGCCAGGGATTATACTATCCATCTTTGCAACAGCCTGGGTATTTCTATAAATTTTGCAAAGTCCTCCTTGTCGCCTTGTCAATGTATAAACTTTATAGGCGCCGTATTAAACACCACAGAAATGTCTGCAACATTACCACCTCAGAGAGTGACAGACATAAGGCGGAATGTTCAGCTTCTGTTTCAGCCCAGCAGAGTCCAAGTCAAGCTAGTATTGAAAGTGTTGGGCCTCATGGCGGCGATTCTTCTACTTCCATTAGCCCGCTTCCACATGAGACTCCTTCAGTGGATTCTGTTTTCTCAGTGGTCCTTTCAACAGCTGCCAATGACCCACAACATTTTGATAACACCATCTTGCAAGAAACATCTCTCCTGGTGGATGGTTCCCCTCAGCTTTTCAGGGCAGACCCTTTGTTCTCCCCCCTCCAGTTGCCACTGTCACAACGGATGCCTCCCTGATCGGGTGGGGGGGGGGCATTATCAGGGCAGGACGGTCCAGGGCACTTGGCAACAGTCAGAATGCCACCTGCACATAAATGTCCTGGAGATGAGGGTGGTGCTTTTGACATTGCAGGCCCTTCAGAGCTCTCTTCCCACGGGGACTATAGCAATTCAAATGGACAATATGTCTGCGGTGTGGTACATAAACAAGCAGGGCGGAACAAGGTCCTACCCCCTCTGTCGAGAAGCACTCAGACTTTGGCAATGGGCGATTTCATCTCAACAGTTTCTGATAGCAACGCACATCCCCGGGAAGTCCATTGTCATAGCAGACAGATTGAGCAGAACTATCCTCATGCCTCACGAGTGGTCTCTAAATCAAGCGGTAGTAGACGGAATTTTTCGGAAGTGGGGCCAGCCTTGCTGCGACCTTTTCGCAACTCCGCAAAACAGCAAGTGCCTCGACTTCTTCACACTTTTTCCTCTACCAGGCCAGCCCCTCAGAGACGCTCTTGTTCACGTTTGGCCCGGTCTTCTTTATGCCTTTCCTCCCTTTCCATTGATCCCAACTAATTCAGAAAGCAACCGCATTGAGATCCAAAATGATCCTCATTGCCCGTTTGGCCTTGACAAGTTTGTTTCCCATTCCTGCACAAATACCTACTGGAACAGCCTTGGCATCTGGAACCCCTTCCGGATCTGTTGACCCACCTCACGGGCAAGCTGCATCAGTCTCTACATTCCATCAACTCACAGCTTGGTTGCTCCACTTCCAGCCATAGCCAGGCTTCCCCTTATTTCTCCTCCTGTTCGTGATATCATTCTGGCTTCCCATAAGTCCAATACTAGGAAGACTTATGCGAGTAAATGGAAGCGTTTTTCACACTGGGCACAAACTAGATCCTTAGATCCTTTCCATGCACCCATTCATGAGGTTCTAGACTTTCTGGAGCTTTTCATTCGGGGTCATCATCGGCCACTATCAGGGTACAATTAGCGGCCATTGCTAATTTTCATGTTGGACTCTCAGAAGCAAATATTATGTCCCACAAACTCTGTAAAGCCTTTCTCAAGGGCATCTTGTTGCTCAGACCTCCAGTCAAAGATCCACCCCACAATGGGATTTGAATTTAGTTCTAACCTCACTAATTCTACCCTTTTGAACCGGCAGCTTCTTGCTCCCTCAAACTTCTTTCTTGGAAAACGCTGTTTTAGGAGCTATAACATCTGCCAGAAGGGTATCGGAACTTCAAGCCTTGTCTGTCCGTCCTCCCTATTTGGTTTTTCATAAAGATAGGGTAACTCTCAGAACAAACCCTTCCTTCCTACCAAAAGTGTTATCGGAAGCAAATCTAAACCACTCCATTGATTTCCCCGTCTTTTTCCCAGACTATACCAACAGGGCTGAACAAAAATTACATTCATTAGATGTTCATCGCCAATTACGGTATTACCTAGACAGGACAAAACAATTCAGAAAGTCAGATCAGCTCTTCCTCTCTTATGCTGCAGGCAAGAAAGGGCTTCCAGTATCGAAAGTTACTCTTTCCAGATGGCTGACATCTATTATTACCTTGATCTATGAGTTGAGACACAGGCAACTACCCTCTAGGCCTAAAGCTCATTCAACCAGGGCACTGTCAACTTCAACGGCTTTTCAAGCAAGGTTACCACTAGATGCCATTTGTGCAGCAGCTACATGGGCGTCCCAACATACCTTTATTGCCCATTACAAGCTTGATCTAGCCTCCAGAAATAGAGCTGATTTTGGTTCCACTGTACTCAGGAGTCTGTTCCATTGAGCCACCCAGGACTAAGATGCTAGGGACGCTGTCCCATCCAGCAAGAATGAAGGCAAGAATGACAACTTAACATTAAGAAGTTATGTCTTACCATAACGTTCCATGTTAGTTGTCTTCTTCTCGCCTTCTTTCTTGCGTCCCTCCTGCCCCCTAGCCTGGATAGACTCGAGGTTCTGAGTCCTTCCATTTCTGGAGATACAATATGTTGCGTCTTTCATGTTATCCTTAGTGTTACTAGCAGGTAATCTGTACTCGTAAAAGAGGATTATAATATTATTATTATAATATTACCTTTTATACTATGTCTTAGCTTCCAAACGAGATCTGGGGAGTTAGCGCATGGTATTGTGGGATATAGGGCTGCCTCGAGCCGGTAAAAATAGCTCTCGAGCTATAGTATAGGCCGAGTCGGAGTTGAGGATCGGCTCCAAACCCATCCAGCAAGAAAGAAGGCGAGAAGACGATAACTAACATGGAACGTTATGGTAAGACATAACTTCTTATTCTCACATATGCCACTCACACACTAACCCTACATAAACTGGGTCATGACGCAGTGTGGTCCAATGCCTGTCTGTGGTATGCGTGTGTGTTTGGCCCTACAAACATGTGAGCTAATATGGTACCATACACTAGAACAGGACCAAGAACAATGGCATCTACCACAGTCTGTGCACAGACCAAGGTACGTATTTGCAATACACATACTGTCGACAATCACCATAAGTACACAGACCCCAGTACTGTACACACAGCCACAGAATGCCAAGGTTATGTCCTCAGAAATGACCCCTACTATACATAACATGTCTAGCAGTCTGATATCTGACTGGCTTGTTATCAGGTATGATGTCAATAAATAATGGTGTATGGAACATATGCACCTCTTACTACATGACATATGTACAAAGGTTTGCAGACTTGTGTCTGGAGCCACAAACACTGGGCCAGTATTGGCATGTTGCTGTGATACCCACATACATTTACTGTTGTAACAGGGTTTGTTGTGACATATGTTCTGTGAGGGATATGAAGTCAATAACTCTCATGGCTGTCACCATGTACTGACTGCAGTCCTCAGACTATGCTTCTGGAGTACTATGATAGGTGATCTGTGAGTAACACAAGAAACATAAGACTCCAAACACTGCCCAGTCTGCAGATAACCCTACAGGTGGGAGTTTCCTCAAACACATAACACTGTCATGACAGGCTTGAAATCATGTAGACCACCCATATCCACACACACCCTGTTAAACCAACATTACTCCAAATGCAGAAGAGCAGCACTTACATTCATTAGTCATGTCCGGCACATCCCCCTCCTGTTTGATGGCCTGTCTCCACAGTATATGCTGTTAGAGGTAAATCCCAATACCATCTGTGATGCTGTTTGCCAAACACCAACATGAGGTCCTGCTCACAGTGAATGAAAAGGCCCAACACCCACATGATGTTTCTAGATATTGGAGTGTGTTTCCATGCAATTGGTGATGGGAATGTTACCGCAGCTCTTCCACATGCAGTCAGCTAGAGGGGGACTGCAGTTCGTGCAGAGGTCATCACGTGATCATGAGCATCACTTACAAAACACAAGCTGCTGCTAAACACAGCAGGTGTTCTTCTCCACATCCATCAGAGAGGGAGTGAGAGAGACAGACAGAGACAAAGTAAGACAGGGAGGGGGTGGGAGAGTAAAACCTAAGCATGTTTGTGTCACACACTTACCAGTACGGGGTTTCACACCCCTGACTGACTCTGTATTGCTATCACATGTCTATGCAGTTATGACATGCGCCACATAGCTTACATGTTGTAGAGCTGTCCAAAGGTATATGTGATGGTGAGTGACATCTGCAACAGTGATATAGGAGTGATAAGGTAGGTGTAGTACACATACCTGTCCACATGAACACTTGTCAACATTGACACAGCCACACTCCCTCAGGGACTCACACACATTAACACAGTTGGCAGGGTCAGGAATAGACTTTCTAACTAGCTGGATTGCCACAATACAGTTATACGCAGGTATCACATGCACCACAGGAGTTCTCCAGATGATATATGAGCAAAGGGTATGTGAGGGTGTCTGATATCAGACGGCATGCTTCAGTAGGCCAATGGAAGGTGTATTGAGTGTGAATGGGGTCAAAATCATTATACTCCACACACACAGACACAGGGTGCCAGTACTGACATGCATGGGTGCATTGCTTCACAGGTGTGTAGTGGTTGACTGTGCCAGAAGGCTGTACAAGTCTAAGTGAAGGATATACCTTAGCATCAGGCCACATGACAATGGTCTGCAGTGTGACCCAGGGGTGTAGTGTCTGGATAGGCCCACACAGGTGGGTTTTGTATTCACCATCCAGTCATCTGGGTTACTGTTGTGGGTGGCCAGCGCTGTGCAGTGTTTGCTATGTATGTGTTCTATAGTCCATGACATAGACGGTGTCAGGGATGTGCACACGTCCATCATGCATGTTGTCTGACATGTGGAACTGTGCCTGGGGTGTCCGGGCATGTTGTGTACACAGATTGTTATCATCAGATGTGCCATTCCTGGCCCCTTGTGGTGGGAACTGGCGATGGTCACCAGGTTGACCCTGCACCTACATTGACAGCATGATACAGGTATTCTCTGGTGCGTTTAAGGCATGGTATGTCCTTTGTGGGTCACATTTGATGGCACTACAGTTGTAGGCGTCAAGTGGGGAGCATAGTGAGGGCGCACTATGTGCAATTATGTGCCTGTTGTAGTGCTGGGACATGGTGCCATTCTGTCTGTAGTCCATTGCAGTCACACCATGGTTACTATCTGTGGGCAATATGCAGGGAACTACCAACAAAGGGGCTGTTGCCTAGCCGAGTGTGTTTGTGTATGATACATGGGTTGAGAGTGTTCTCTGGGTAATATAAGGGTTGACTAATTTGTTCGCCAGGCCTTGATGTCACATGTAGGGGTATGGATTGGCAACCCCAGCCTCTCTGCTGTTTGACATCTGTTATCCTTGTAAGGTGGACATTGTGACATATAATAGGCGCACCATATAGGAAATTTGCAAAACCTGCTCCACAATGAATTCAGTTGTTACACACTCACAGCCACCTCCACACAGGATACGAATTACAAACACAGACACACACACACACTCACCGACTCTCAGAGTTGCCATAGCTGGGAATGGAGCTCCTACCTAACTAGTACTTCACAGTACAGCATTACCCAGTTATAGCATGTGCCATGGCAATTAATGGGCTACTTTTTCCCCAAAGGTGTATTTCAAGGTGAATGACATCAGCAGGCTTGCCAAAGAAGGGCAATGGAGGTTGTATTGACTGTGGATGGCCTCAAAAGCATTGCTCCCTACACAGACAAACATACACACGCACAAACATACACACTTGCCATGTCTGGGAATAGAACCCCTACTGAACTAGTATATCACAGGACAGTATTACACTGTTATAGGACGCACCACGGAGATTGCTGGGTTACTCTTTCCCCAAAGGTGTATTTCAAAGTGAATGACGTCAGCAGGCTTGCCAAAGATGGGCAATGGAGGTTGTAGTGAATGTGCATGGCCTCAAAAGCATTGCTCCATACACAGACAAACAAACACACACACAAACATCCACACTTGCTATATCTGGGAATGGAACCCCTACCGAAATAGTATATCACACTACAGCATTACACTGTTATAGGACACCGCACAGAGGTTACTGGGCTACTATTTCCTCAAAGGTGTATTTCAAAGTGAATGACATCAGCAACCTTGCCAAGGTTGGGCAATGGAAGGTGTAGTTCGTAGGTTCATAGGGTCATACGTTAATACTAGTCTATTGGCCATAGGCCCTATACTTGCCTAGGCATGACATTTCTCTGGCTACGACTTCCCACAATATATACTTCCCTGCACCCCTGTCTAGCAGGGCAGCTGACATGATCCCCAGGGTGAATGTCCTATCTCCCATCCAATCATCCAGGTTCCTGTTGAAGAGGGCCAAAGGGGCACTCTGCTTGACATTTGTGGGCGGTCTGTTCCAGAGTCTGGGGAGTCTCTGGGTCAGGAACACATTCCTCCTGCATGTATTGTTCATTGTGATGATAGGATTTGAGTCCCTGGAGCATGTGGCTGTGAGGGTTTGGAATTCTCTGAGTGTAGCATGTCCAGCAGCTGTGGGTTTGACATGGCATGTTATGTTTAGCAGAGATCGCCTTTGAGACCACAATATGTGACAGAGTATTGCTGGCTGATTTTCAGATGGTTAGCATAGGGCATCTGGTTTAGGCCTGTAGTCATTTCGTGAGGTATGTCTGCAGCCTCTCTACTTGTTGCAGTTGTCATGTGAGGTACACATATGACAGGCCATTGTAGTCTGTACTGGGTTTACTGAGAGATGCCTACAGTGGGACAATGGGCTCCTTTTCCTAGATGTAAAGCCCTTAGTGGGAGGTGTGCCACATAGGTGGGTTTCCTGACTGTTGTGGCAATGTGGCTATCAAAGGTGAGACCACTGTCCATCTGTGTCCCTATGTCTGTTATCACACTTTAGGTGTTTAGTGTACTGCCACCTATGTGGTAATTCACAGGTATATATCCCTTCCCAATTGGGATAGCTATATATTTCTTGGCATTGATCTTGAGGCCATGGCTCAGGCACCAAGCATGTCTTTCTGTAAGGCCCTTCTGTAGAATATCCACATCATGTGAGGATTCAGTATTGGCTCCCAATGTGCAGTCATCTGCGACCTTTGTTTGCTGGTGTCCCTTACTTTTGGACTGTACTTCAGAGCAGTAGATGCCAAACAAGGTCGGTGCCAGGACTGAACCCTAAGGTACTTCAACTGTCACTTGTCTGGGGCTTGGGTTGGTGTCACCTACATTTACAGTGTGGGTTGTGTTAGCACAGTAGTTGGCAGCCCATCAGGTGACATTGGAATTAATGGCCAGCATGATACATTTATCTATGATTCCAGACTGGGGGATGGTTTCAAAGGGCTTGGCGAGTTCCAGATAGGCTGTGTGAACCACTTTACCCTCGTCCATGGCTCTGGAGACGGATTCACAGTTGTCATTCAGGTCGAGGTGACATGATTGGCCTTTCACAGACTAAACCTGGTTCGGGTCCAGTATTTGCAGGTTGCCAATGCCTTTGTTTTCATTTCCATGATAATACATTCCATGGCCTTGCAGAGCAGGCACATCATACTGCTGGGGCTGTAGTTCCCGGAATCCAAGTTGGATCCCCCCTTATGGACTGGGATAACTGTAGCTGTGCGCCACACAGTGGGCACGAAGCGAGAGCTGTGGCTATGATTAGACATGGCATGTAGGTGAAGTGCAAGTGCAGTTTGTAGCTCATGTAGACAGCCCAGGATGTTGACTGGTCCCATGGCTGCTGTTGTCGTAGCTCTGTAGAGTGTGTTTTTTACCTATGTAGCCGTTATTACTGGCATATGGCAATCTATCCATGTTGAGATGGGCCCTGTGGGGGTTGGGAGGGGGGTGCAGTTGGCACTGAATCAGTCTGCCAGGATATTGGCACTATCCCTGGGAGTAGTAGGTTTAGTACCATCCTGTTGTAGCTCAGAGCAGATCTGATCCTTGTCATTTAGATTCTTCACGTAGCTGTGGAACAGCTTGCAGTTGACATTGGCATCTTTGGCTATATAATGTTCGTAACTAGCCATGGTGGATGTTTTGAGGGGTCTCTGCCTTCTACTGTAGCTGGTAAGGGAGTATTTTGCAACCTGGAAAGTCCCCCACTTCTGCAAGAGTTTCCTCCTTTTGTTGTACAGTATGTTTATGGCAGGGGGCCACCATATTGGCATCCATTTCTTGGATGGGGAGCGTCTCGGTTCACTATTGGATGGCACAATTCATGCACAAATGGATGTGCTCAAACAGTGCCTTCATGTATGATTCAGCAGTTGTCCTTTCAGTTCCCTTCTGCATGGGTGTCATGATGTTAATCACATCTGACGTGTCGCATGACATTGGCTTTGGAGATGTGTTTTACAGAGGTGTCCTTACTGGGGTGTGGGGGGAGGGATGTTGATGTTAAGGGTGATTAGCTCATGGGCATACCTGACCACCAATGGGGTGACCATAGGTGTGGAGCATTGATGTCCCATGTTGGTAATGACCAAGTCTAGGATATTTGAACCCCTGGTGGGACTTTGGGTTACATGATCCAGGGCATTGGGAATTATAACTTCCAAGAACCGTTGGGCACACGTGTTGGTACACACATAGTTTTCCCAGTGAATGGCAGGGTAGTGTAACTCACTCAGTATTAGGGTGTTTGCTTGTATCATGATATTTCACAGTATGTTTCAAAAGCTGTATTTGATATAATGGGGCATGATGGGGGATCTGTAGCAAGCTATACAATGTGAAATGCAGTCTCTCCTACTGTTAGTTGTATCGGGGGTATTTCGGACACATTCTGTTTAGCAAGTAGCCTGGCGGTGTGAATATTCTTGGTGAATATGGACACTGCTTCACCCTGTTTTGGTGGCCAACAGGAGTGGTGAGAGCTGTAACTGGTATTGCAGGGGTGCTCTCTGGAGGCTTGGATCAGGTCTCTGTTACTGCACAGTTATCAATGTTCTCCATTTGTAGGTGTGTGTAGTGACTGTGAATGGCCATAAAAACATTGCTTCCTATACACACACACAAACACACACACACACACACACACACACAGTTTCACACTTACCATATTTGGGATTAGAACTCCTACCTAACTAGTTTATCACACTATAGCATTATGCAGTTATATGATGCACCACGGAGATTACTGGGCTACTCTTTCCCCAAAGGTGTATTTCAAAGTGAATGACATCAGCAGGCTTGCCAAAGAAGGGAACTGGAGGTTGTAGTGACTGTAAATGGCCTCAAAAGCATTGCTCCCTACACAGACAGACTAACAAACACGCAAACATCCACACTTGCCATGTTGGGGAATAGAACTTCTACCTTACTAGTTTATCACACTACAGCATTACGCTGTTATAGAACACGCCAATGAGATTACTGGGATACTCCTTCCCCAAAGGAGTATTTCAAAGTGAATGACATCAGCAGGCTTGCCATAGAAGGGCACTGGAGGTTGTAGTGACTGTGAATGGCCTCAAAAGCTTTACTCCCTGCACAGAAAAACACAGCCACACCTGCCTTGTCTGGGAATAGAACTCCTATCTAACTAGTTTATCACACTACAGCATTACACAGTTATAGGACACGCCACAGAGATTACTGGGCTCCTTCTTCCCCAGAGGTGTAATGACATCAGAATGCTTGCCAAAGAAGGGGACTGGTGGTTGTAGTGACTGTGAATGGCCTCAAAAGCATTGCTGCCTACACACACACACACACACACACACACACACACACACACACACGCACACACACAAATCACACTTGCTATGTCTGGGAATAGAACCCCTACCTAACTAGTTTTTTCACAGCAGCATTAGGCAGTTACAGGATGCGCCACCTAGATTCCTGGGCTACTATTTCCCCAAAGGTATATTTCAAAGTGAATGATAGAAGGCATGCCAAAGTAGGGCATTTGAAATTGTAGTGAGTGTGACTATCCTAAAAAACACTGATCCCTACACAGGCAAACACACACACACACACACACACACACACACACACACACACACACACACACACACACACACTTGCCACATCTGTGATTAGAACTCCTACCTAACGAGTACATCATACTGCAGCATTATGCAGTTCTAGGACGCACCACAGAGATTTACAGCCTACTACATCTCCAAAGGTGTACTTTGAGGTGAAGACATCAGCAGGCTTGCCATAGTAGGGCAATGGGGAGGGAGGGAGTGTGTGTGTGCTTGTCCATAACCCATTCATCTAGAGGCAGATGCACGACACTCAGGCACACACTGGTTTATATTCCACAGATACATGTATACAACTGCTAGATGACTACTGACTTGTAGAGTCATGTTGCACAGTTAGCACTAGCAGGCCTCACGATGAATGGCTCTTTGTCACTGTCACTCTCTTCCACACATCTATGTATGTGTACTTTTTGCACTGTCACTCTCTTCCACACATCTATGTATGTGTACTTTTTGCATATTATAGTGTGTTGTCCTTGGATATATGTGTGTTTTCCTATCCAATGTGTGTGCAAAGCATCACTGGTGCATACTAAGGAGTGTATGCACTAACATCTGCAACTGTCAGATATGTATGGTCCACTGTTGTTGCCAGACATGGGCTTTATTCTTTAAGTGTGGGAGCATGCCCGGTATGACCTTCTGTATTTGGATGTATGAATCCATTCCATGTAGATTGTACTCCAGTGCAGACTTTTGTGTTCTACACATACAGCTAGCAAACTGTTTCTGCAGAATATCTGTAGATCAATTGACAATATGGGGTCAAATTGGGCAAAGGATAGTGGGTTACTGTAGGTAGCTGTATCTGTGTTGCTTCTGCTACATGGTCTTGGTGTTAGCAGAGATATTCAGACATGTACTGTTGTACACTGTGATGTTTTATGTCAAGTACTGTCAGGTAGACATATTTGCTTGCAGTGATGCCCTGGGAAACACAGGGTGAATGCAGCTGTGTCCAGTATTGTGGTCAAACACCTACATATTCTTGCACACATGCCATTCTGGAGGGGGAGTTGCAGACACTTGCTGCTGGGTATGTGTAACTGGTTCAGCACCTTGGTACAGTGGTGGGAAAGGATCCCATACTTGTATATCCATTGATGTGACAGTATGGCCATGTCATGCTGTGGCAATATCTCACAGCTGTACAGATTCACACAGGTTACCCAGAGGCAGGGGTCATAATTCTGGACATTATCTCTACACATTGTGGTTTACGAGAAGGTTTGTAGCCACCCATTCTTGTGTTTGCAACCAGGGATAGTATGTGCACACGGTTGAGTTTTGGACTTCACACACTTCATGCCGCCCATGCTCGCCCCCCCCATTATTCTATCCTCTTCCATACATTATGCAAACATTCTCTGATATTTTTCCTATAGTTATCACCTCATCACAGCAGTAAATTGGTGTTGGTCCACAGTTCATGCAGTAGGACACGGTGGATGTTTTACTGTGATTTGTTAACATGGCCTTGCATATGGGTTCTGTGGACTGTGTTATGTTGTTATTTGGGAGTCCATGACATAACATACATTGACAGTATGGGTGAGACACAGGCCTTTAGCAAAGGACTGCAGGCCATTTGATAGTGATGCAGGCCAGCTGTAGCAGGCCATTGCATTCTGTCAGTCCTACAGTCCCAGACTGCAATACAGTATATTCCCCTGGGGTGACAGGGTAGGTGTTCATGCCAGTACTTTCTATCAGAATTGATCCACTGGTGTGGATGCTGGTAGGGTGCTGCTTACAGCTAGGGACACACCTGCATTGGACACTTGCTCTGCATGCTGCATTTTTTTGCAATTGCCATACACAGGTTGGGGTCATATTGTACTCATTCCCAACAGCAGGGATATGACCGGAGAGGTACCTGTGGGTGGTGCTTGGGTGAGCTGGGTGCATGTGTGCTATGGACACTACTTGCATCTGACTCACAGATATGCATGAGGCATTCCACTTATGCTGGCTTGTGCAGGGACATCAGCTGTTTCTCAATACATCATTCCTATGACCTTTGTGGTCTGCCAGTGTTTGGCCAGACAACATCGGTATTCCCTACTACAAGCCCAGATAATGTGCTAAAAACCTGTATGTACAATTCCAAGGGTGTGTCCATTTGACAGTTACTTATTATACACTGTCTGTCTGGGGTACTTCCCCCAGTGTACTCCTTGTATATCTGGGCTGCAGCTTTGTCATACCCATCTTTCAGATGGTGACACATATTACTTCCAAAGATTTACAATGGCTTACTGCTAGAATGTGTCATACTGGGAAGCATTGTGCTTGGCACTGCAGTTGTGAGGCCCTGTCATCGGCAGTACTGGGCAATGGCCACCAGGACAAACCTCACCATGCATACAATACTGACCACTCTCACACAATATACAACACACACCAACCTAACACACTCAGACCTGCATATTGTACACATGCTACAATCTATCCTGCTACCTTGGCCAGCTCAGGTAATCTGTGCTCCACTGTTATTATACCTACACATACATGTTACTACATTTCTACATAGGATTGGGGGGACACACGTGTGTTACTACATGTGTACATAGGAATGGGGTCACACCTGACTGTTACTACATTTCTACATAGGATTGGGGGGCACACCTGTGTGTTACTATGTTGTCTACAAAGGAATGGGGTGTACACCTGACTGTTACTACATTTCTACATCGGATTGGGTGGGGCACACCTGACTGTTGCTACATTTCTACATCGGATGGAGGGGCACACCTGACTGTTGCTACATTTCTACATAGGATTGGGGGGCACACCTGATTACTACATGTCTACATCGGATGGGGGGACACACCAGACTGTTACTACATTTCTACATAGGATTGGGGGGGCACACCTGTGTGTACTACGTATCTACATAGGATTGGGGGGGCACACCAGACTTTTACTACATTTCTGCATAGGATTGGGGGGGGGGCACACCTGACAGTTGTACACATTTGCTATGATTGTACTGCTGTATTCTAACCTGTCATGCTGCCTAGAGGCATATCAATGTACTACAGGTCTTAGGTTTGATTGACCTACATTTCGGTTTCTGACTTCTTACCCTTCAGAACTAACATCCCACTTCCTGACCTGTTGCAGTCTGTCTGTGTAGGCCTGGGGGGGTTACCCATAGCCATCAATCAGAGGCCTTAGCACAGCCTTTGTTTGTGTTTGTCTACACCTGTCCTGCTGGCTGAGACTGTTGTTGGGTATGTGAGCCTCTCTGACTGGCATGTGTGTATCATATGGACACACAGGTGGCCCAGCACATTTCCTGCAGTGGGTTTTGTCACCATGTGTAGTACTGGCTACTCTGGTGACACCAGTATTTGTTACAGGTCTCATGCTGCCACTATAGGTGTCTACTATCTGCTGGCATCCCATTCAGCCACCCAATTCCCTTGCATGGTCACATCCATACCATAGATACAAGTAACAACACATACTACTCCATTCATCAGTTGGTAGGAAGAGTGACTTACCTTGTCGGTGTGCCAGTATTGAGGATGGTGCTGGAGGGCTGCCTATGTGGGATACACATAGTACACTCCCTATACATAGTTGAGCACAGGTAGTGTCATGTTTGGCATCCCTTTTACTGTATGTGCAAGTCAGAGAGAGGTGTCATTCCCTGGGTCCCTACTGTGTCAGTGTATGTGCTATGTGTTGCCTCTTTGCCAAGACCAGGGCATACTGGGCATGCCTCCTTCTGCTTACTGGGGCAGGCTCAGGTTGTTCCTCCTAGGAGTCACTCTGTGCCTGTGCAGGCCTTGGCAATGGTGGGGACTGTGTGGCCCTGCCCCGTGCTGTTCCTGCAGCAGCTGTTTCCGCAGGATCATATTGTGTAGCATGACACATACGATGACAATTTGAGTACATGTAGCTGGTGAGTACTGCAAAGCTCCACCAGATGTGTCCAGGCACCGGAACCGTGACTTGAGCATCCCAAACCACACATTCTATTATAATTCTGGTCTGTGCATGTGCCTCATTACGGAGTTCTTGTTCGAGTGTGTGTGCATTTCTGATGGGTGTCATCAGCCATGGCTCCAGTGCGTAAACAGCATCCCCCACTAGTTGACCGTAAGGGATGTCCCCATTGGCAAATCTCTGGTTCAGCTGTGTCAGATGCCAGATGTGGGAGTCGTGATAGCTTCCAGGGCAGCCAGCACACACATTCATTATAATGCCCTGGGCATCACACACGACCTGGCAGTTGATGAAGGGGGAAGCCCTTGTGGTTGATGTAGACCCTACCCTGCTCACTGGGTGGTGCTTTGATGTATATGTGCATGTAGTCTATAGCACCCATTACCTCAGGGTACTCTACTATTTGGTGGAAGAGACGCATATTGCTTGCCAACGCCTTACTGGTGTTGGGAAAATATAAGTGCTCACTGGCATGTGCTGACATGGCATCCAGGAACTGGTGGAGTACTCTGGATGCTGATGCCTGTGAGATCCCCATGATAATCCCAGTTGGCCTTTGGAAGGTACCTGTGGCTAGTATTCTTAGGCCTACACATACCTTGGTATCCACTGGGATGAGTTCCCCTTTGTTAGTTCTGTGTGTCAGGCGTGGCCGGCACAGATGAACAATTTGCTGTAGGAGGTCCCTGTCCACCCTATAGCGCTCCACTATTTCCAGCTCATGTAGCCCCTGGTAGGTTACCCTGTGTCTGTACAGTCTTCTCCGTCTCCTCACTGAGGGTTGGTCGACAGCATTCTCATCCTCACCACCCTCTGCCTCTTCCACGTGTTGATGTATGATAGCTGCTGCAACACATCATCATTTTGTTGTTTTTGTTTGTTAAAATGTTCTCGCTTGTATACACCGGTGGTGTAGAGTATGTGGTAAAAACCAGAAGGAAAGGTGTTTGCAGAGTTTATAGTAGTGTTCTGGGCTGGGCTGCTGACTTTGTAATTGGCTGATTCTGATAAATTTCACCTGCCAGCTGTGTTAGTTCTCCTTGATTACCTTCCTACTGCTGTTTTCCCTTCCCATTGCCTTCCTGTTTAAGCCTGGGGGCAAACCATGCAAACACAGTGCTCAAATGTGCACAGAGTTGCTATTTCCTGGTTTACTTTTTTTTTTCCTTTAAAACACGGTGTACGGCCCGCACACCTGCTTAGGCAATGTAAAGAGTGCTAGACAGCCTCAGAAACACCCCCTTGCTTACCTCTGGTAAGCTAAGGGCAAACCCGAGCCATAGGGCTCCAATACGCTTACAGTATGCCTGACACACAGCCCTATGATGTCAGCTAACTATTAGGCTTGAACCATGCTATTCCTGCACTTACACTTTTGGCTGCTGGCTAGCATTGAGGAGAAATCTGGGATTCAGTATCATTCCCCTCATTTGCATAGGATTGCCTGCTAATGCATAGTCACAGGTCCCACACTGAGCTTTTCCCCTTAGCAACAACTATTCACTGGCCATGTTGTCTTCTGCCTGCCATTGAGTATAATGGCAAAATAATGATTTTGGTTAGAATGCTTATTTCAGGTTATTTTTTATATTTTTGGCCTGATCCCGTTTGCCCGCCACTGCCCTATGCTTAAACAGCCGAAATTGGCTAAAAAAAATAAAAGTTATTTTTGCAACTGTTTTCAATGCCAATGGCCATATATTTCGCCATTGACATGTTTTCCACATAATATACACCCTTTAGTTGGATCTGTCATGGCTCCGTTTTGTAGTTTGCAGAAATGTACTTGGTTACTAACCGAGTACATTTCTGCACACTACACTAGTCCTGCACGGCTGGCTGACAGCTTCCTGGATCGCAAATTCACCTCATTTGCATGGTTTTCACCTGCAAATGGGGTAATTTGCATACAGGAGCTGTGTCCGTGCAGGAATAGTAGAATAGTGCAGGAGCGCTCATGCACATCCCTGCAGCTTATTCCTGGATCACACAGTGGCCATATTGCCTCCAGGAGCTCCTGCACAATTCCTGCATGCCATGCAGAATCCATGTGTGTGCATGTGTATGTGTTTGTGGGCGTGTGTGTGTGTGTGTGTGTGTGTGTGCGTGCGTGCGTGTGTGTGTGTGTGTGTGTGTGTGTGTGTGTGTGTGTGTGTGGAGGGTACAGTCTGTGGCTGGTACATCTCTGTATTTATGGTTGTTAGAACAACTGACCATATGAGATGCTAAAGTCACTTAAACATCCTTTCCTACAGCTACTGTAGAACTGCTTTCTTTCATTGCTTTAAACACACACACATACAGCAAAGCCCAGTCCTTCCCCTTACAGTAAAGGCATTTTGCACCCAAAACTTTTGTGTAACCAACAAAACAGTTTCAGCTAAAGCATATTTCCCACATGGGTTTTAATTTACTGGCGTTATTCCACTCTTCAATTGCCATAGTGCAACCATACACACGCATACTTGCCACTTATTTGAACTTTGACAAAATTTAATTAATTAGATGCAGGTTTTTATATTCTAAGATTCTGTGTTATCTGTTGTCAACACATTACCCCCGGATTTACTACGGAAGTGGCCATTTAGGAGCAGGATGGCAGCGTGCCATGCATGCTGCCAGAGCTCTTAATCTTACACTGAGAGTGTAAGAGTGCACGGGGCGTGTCTGAGAGCAGAGCTCTCAGAATATACACTCCCCTGCAATGAAGAACAGCAGACAAGTCCCAAAAAAATGAGCGAGACCGCTCATAGGTGTATGCATACCTCCAGCAACATTCCCCCCATGTGTAGAATAGCAATAGTTAAAACAACAAATATAATATATTTTTTTATCAAACAGATGAAATTTAACCTTAGGTGCACGGGTTTGCCCATCGTTTATCTACGGTTAATGCAGCTTAAATGGCAGAAGAGGATATAAAGCAAGATATATGCAAATTAAGCAGTATAGTAATAGTGTAGTGGGCAGAGCATTCGCCTTACGAGCAGTCATTCCTGGTTCAAGTCCCACTGTAGCACATTCCATTTTCCATGTCAGATCACTTGGACCAGGATTTTGTGTTGCATAACCTACTAAATAACATGTATTTGTGAACTGGAGTACTGCATTCAATGCAGATGTGAGATGTCAGTGTCATAATGTTGTAAAGTCCACAGATAATCACATGTGCCCCATACAGTATATGTACACAGGAATCAGGGATACAAATGGAAGGTAAAATGTGTAATGAATGATAATTCCATACAGCTTCCAAATCCCCCACCTTCTCAGGAACCATTAGACATTACTGTCTAAATTAGTGCAGTGGTAAGCGGGAGTAAGCACTAGTAAGCAAGTGTAAGCACTATTAAGCACTAGTAAGCAGGTTTAAGCCTGTTTGCACGGGGGTAAGCAATGCACACACAGGTTAAGCAATATTGAAGCTAACTCTCTGTAAGCATATTTAACCGGAGTTTAGCATTGCTTACCCTCGCGCAAACTCACCCAAACCCTCTTGCAAGTGCTTAAAAGTGCCTTAATCACTCTGTGTCCAACAGCCGCTGTTCTGGCCAGAAACAAAATAAACAGCCTTTGCATGTCTTAAACCCAGGAGCCTGTACACTATAGTCACAGTAGTTAACCACTAAGCCATCACAGCATTCCATAAGATTGAGGAATCACCAAACAAATCCTCACTATAGTAAAATCAAACTGAACATGTGAAAGGAATCTATATACAGTCTTATGTTCTATAACCTACTACATAACATAAATATATGAACTGGAGTACTGCAGTAAGCCCAGATGTGAGGTGTAATTGTAATAAAGTGTTGAAGTCCCCTAATAAACACAAGGAACCCCATACAGTGTATGTACACATGAATCATGGATACCAGACACATATGTAACATGCAATGAATAATAAATCAGTGCCAAAAAGCAAATATAATGCAAATTAAATATTAAGCAACGCTAAGCATTGCACAGGCCAGCTTAGTAGGTGTAAGCAATGTGTGGGCCAGCTAACTCAATTTGCCCATTGGTATACCCCTTTAAACAATGCCAACCTTAAGTAAGCAGGTTTGCCCATAGCTTAGCCTTTTCAAAACTGTCCAATCATGGCAAAGCGTGAGAAATTGGCCCTGTTTAAACCCAACAGGCGGGAATACGTCTCATAACTAGCTGTAGCTTCCCCTTGCAAGCACCATATCTGGAATGTGAGAGGGTGTCCGCTTTCGGGCGCAGCGCTGGGGCATCCAGGAGTTCAGAGTCATGGCAGAATTCCATGTCAGAGACCCTGAGCAGAGACTGCTGCAGGGCCAGTACCAGGGTTCCCAATATAAAGCGGAAGCCTGGGACCGTCTCTCCCATGACCTCACCAGTGCCACAAGCATACCCCGAACTGGTGAGCAGGTCAGGCGTTACTAAGCCTACCTGAAGAGGCAAAAGGGGGATCTCTTGGATTAGTGGATCCAAGAGGCTAAGAGTACAGGGGAGGTCCCACCTGTGTGTAAGTATCAGTCCACTACCTGTTTAATAATTGCCAGCTCATGTATATTATGGATAGGTATTGCTAAATATTCCTCTTATGTCATTCACAGTGGCGAGTGAGCTGGCTGTGAACCAGGAGGCCCATGGATGTCGCTTGGAGAGGTTGTGACGCGAGGCAGGTTAGTGATACTCTTGCATGTACTGTCGTAGGAAATAAATCTAAAAGTATTAGTAAGTTAATCGCGTGTATAAAACCTGTGTGGTTTAATGCAAGTACTGCATACACCAGAGAATTTGGCAGGAAGACTCTCATATAGGTTGTATGTAAACAAAAGCATAATAGCCTGACAATGAAGGTCTAAATACTGGACTGCTTGTGTTTACTCTGGTATCATATGGTAATGTAGATTTGCAATCACTTAATAATACTGTTGTATTCAGCAGTGTTACCCACACTGTGCAACATAAATAAAATGTGTAGGAATGTCTGTATATGACTGGTGTAATCCCCAGAGGTCATTAAGTACAACTGAGAGAGACATAGGCAGAAAACAGTGAAAATGCAGACAACAAAATCCAAATAGCACACGCAACTGAGACGTGAACTGTTGTATTTTTAGCACACACAGGCATGGTTCGAATCCTGGGAGTGGTAGTAGTCTGCATACAGAATCATACCCCACAACTGTACAGATATGTCCAGAATATCTGCTGCTTGTCAGTCTATCCCCCTGGGAAATCAGTAGGATGATCCCAGACATATAGGCAGCAAACAAAAAATACAACTGTTTGTCACACGTCTATAAGAACAAACCTGTCACTTTAGCAACTCCCCAAACTCTTATGAGAGTAATAAGACAAGTATGTCCCATCTACACCCAGTGTTGTAATACAATGTCAGAATGTAAAACCAGAGGAGAATTATAGACAGAAATCAGATAAGAGATGTACAGGAATATCTATATAGCACACATAACTGTGATGGACAGTGTTTTAGTGTTAGCAGACACAGCCATGGTCTGAATCCCGGGAGTGGAAGTAGGCTGCATACAGAATCATACCCCACAACTGTACAGATATGTCCAGAATGTCCAGTATATCGGCCCATATCTGCTGCCTGTCACCCTGTCCCCCTGGGAAATCAGTTGGATGATCCCAGATGTTTAGGCAGCAAACAGGAAATACAGCTGATTGTCGCACTTGTATAAGAACAAACCTGTCACACTAGCAACTCCCCAAAATGTTATGAGAGTAAGAAGCCAAGTATGTCCCAACTACACCTCCATGTTGTCAAGCTGTGACCAGAGTGTGTACAGTAACAGAGTGAGATGTATATGCATAATACTAATCTGGATTATGGTACTTTGTGTGGCAACATTCAGGAATTGCTAACAAACATTGCTCCCACAGGTCCGTCAGATACGACACTGTGCCTAGAAATAAAAGATTGATACCCTGTACTGATTTGTTTACTTTGGTATTGTATGGCTTTGTTAGTGTTGCAGTTGCTCTGAATAATAAGGTTATCACTTATCACTGTAACCCACACTGTGCTACATAATATAACTGTCTACGAAAGCCTGTATAAAAGTGTTGTAAGTCACTAAAAGTTGAAGAGGGCAATAGTCTACATGTATCCCAGTTCACCAGTATGTTGTCAAGACATGGCCAGAGTCTGTGCAAAAAGAGATGGACAGGTATGTACATAATATCAACCTGGAATCTGTGAGTTTGTTTAGAAACAGTTAGTGTTAACAAACAATTCCTCCACAGGTATACCAGGTAAAAGGTGTATACTGCAGGTAAAACCAGTTCATGTATATAGTTGTCGGCAGCCATACCCACTGTCCAAACTAAGGCAATAGGGTAGTGTACTAATACTTGTAAGGTACAGATAACAGCACTGAGTAGGAAAGTAATGCGAACTACAGGAATATACTAGTTGTTAATTGACATCTTTCTCCCCCCCCACCTTATCTGTAACAATAAACTAAAAACCCAACTTAATTGGTACGTAATGACTTAACTGTAATGTTGGGACATGTGTCCTCTTGTTTGATAATTATTTAAATCTGTTTCAATGCACGTTCTATGTTAAAATACCCCAACATTGGTGACATGGTGCCATCAATGTACCTGCCTGCTGTTGTAATTACCACTGTGGTCCCATATATGCATGTGTTCTGTTTGCTATGCAACTGTTCCATATCTTGTGTCTGGGTTAATGGGAATATCTATGCATGCTGTTATACCTAATCCTGGAATGTGTTGACTATAACTAACCCACAGATGTTGATAAAACATAAACTCCATAGCACATGTGGGAATGCGAGTCCCAGCGGACCCTCCTGTCTCACCTCAGCTGGCCATGGCACCGCGCACCAGCACATCTGGGACCCAACCCGGGACCTCCCCATCCGTTGGTCCTGCACCACCTTCGGGTGGAACTGCCCCAGGGGATGGGGCTCGCCCCCCTCTGGGAACAGGCACAGACAGGAACCTGTCACCCTTTGACAGGTCCGTGTCCTGGTGCATAGAAAGCTCAACCGGGAGTTTGGAGATTTCCTACGCCAGCTCGAGGGCCACGTGTCACGACTAGAGGGTCAGCCTGGCTCTCTGACTCAGCCCCCAGCACAGCCACCTTCGGGGCTGTGAAGGTGCAGTAGTGACTGCCCCTGTGTGGTGACCTCAGTCCCACTGTTTCCACTAGGGTACTCATGGGCTTCCAATTTCCCAACACCCCCCCATCAAGGTGTTTACCCCCCACGTGTCATATACCGCCCCTGTATGCGTCTTGTTTGTCTTGTCTGTTAACCTACCCAACTTACCTCCCCAAACATGCCTGCTATCCCTCCCCAACATCCCACTCTCACCTGAAAAAAAAAAGGCAATCTGTTCCCAAAAAACAATCTCGCCCCATACATAGCTGTCCATTTCACACACGTGTCCACTGGACACATGTAATTTGGACTAATTGGCATCACAACATATTATTGTTGTCCTCACCCTTCTCTCAGGGGTTGGAGTGTCCAAATCTACCTCCAAATTCAGTGTATATGCACACCTGTTGCTGTAGAAGAAATGGGCAGCTATGGACCTTCCCTACACTCTTCCTGCACATCCCTAGCTATTTTCCCTACTGTCTTGCCCTCATTTTGCCCCTTTCTCACCGCTTTCCTATCAACCCTTTTTTCTTTTCTTTTAAAGAAGTTAGCGCGGGGGTAAGTGGGAGTAAGCACTTTTAAGCAGCAGTAATACTTACTTAATCACTCTGTATCCAACAGCCCTTTTTCTGCCCAGCAACAAAATAAAGAGCCTTTGCGAGGCTCGAACCCAGGGCCCTGCACACCATAGCCAAAGTGATTTACCAGTAAGCCATGTGAAAAATACATAACCCTGATGTTTTCTCAAGGATATCATCCAGTACAGTCATTCAACCGTACAGGAAATGTATTTAAACATATAGATGAGTGTGTGTGTGTGTGTGTGTGTGTGTGTGTGTGTGTGTGTATATTTATATCTAAATAGATATATACATATCTATATATGTATGTAGATACATCTATATATATATATATATATATATATATATATATATATATATATATATACAATATATATATAGATATATATATATATATATTTATTTATATATATATTTACATACATATATATATATATATATATATATATATATATATATACAAATTTATATGTATAGCTATATATATATATATATATATATATATTTACATATGCATACATCCATAGATATGTATGTCTACATATATATGTCTGTGTATGTATATATATATATATATATATATATATATATATATATATATATATATATATATACAGCAATATATATATATGTAAGCAGACATATATATCTATATATGTATATACAAACATATATCTATAGAGATAAAAGAGAACATAAAAACATATATGTCCGCATGCACCGTTCATGAGGGTGAGGGGGCCCAAGCAACATACGTCTTGTACATATAGATACACCCTCCACAGCCAAACACGTCTGCCCTGCAATATAATACCAACTGTTGCAAATCCCATAACCAGGACCTGACACAACATGGGCACAAGATGTTAACAGTACTCAATCCCACCTGTATGATGTCAGGCTGGTATCAGTAACATATCATGCAGTACAGTCTGGCTACCATGTACAATGTAGAAGCAATCAGCATTCCTACGATACATATACACAGACACATATATGCAGTTACAGATACACACATACACACATATATATATATATATAGAGAGAGAGAGAGAGAGAGAGATATGTAACTAGACATACAGACACAGAGATATGTATAGGAAGATACATATGTAGAAGGTGCATAGCCACTATGCCTACAGTTGCCACCTTACCAACTGGACACTGTATGAGCCACGCATACAAATGACTGTTGTTGCCTGCAACATACACCCACAGAGAAAGGATATAACACCACACACAGGTTTGCATACATGGGAAAACTTTATTTGTGTACTATTACAGTTGTATACGCCATGTCATATAGCTGTTTAGACTCTGACATACATATAAACAGACTAATGCAACTGTCAAACAAATAAATTAATACAGTATTCTGGAAAGGTTTACATATGTTGCTGTGCAGGCCAAGGCCTTCAAGTAGTACAACAGTAAAGACAGACTGGGCCACAGGATAACAGTCAATTAACAGTAAGTAATGCAGATGTATAGTCCAACAGCCTCTATCTACGCTCTGTGCACAATCACTAGGGGGTAAAGACCTCAGTTGACACAATGGGATGTATCTGTTACATAACAAGGCATAACTGACACCATCACAATCACACTGACAAACAGAACAGTTTGTATGGCAGGAAGCAGTAGGCCTGCATTTACCCAAGGTGAATTGTATGGTAATGTACATCCAGATACCTTAAGGCAACTTACCCCTGATACCTCCACACGTTGTAACAGCCTAGGTTAGTTATGGTGCATCCCCCCTCATAGACTGACATACAGGGCCATATACCACTGTTACATACACTGCCCTCTGGAGTGCATAAGGGCACACATGTATTGTGAAGATGAAGCCCACACATATATGGACCCAACCCCACAATATGTGTGGGGGCCACAGCAGCAGTGGAATGATGGCAGGAATGGCAGCATGACATACTGACAGCCCACTACATCACAGACCCTGACAGCATGTCATATGGACAAAGCCTGGTATGTAGGTGGGGGACAGAGTCTGGATCACAGGCCTATATGTGAAATAGTTTTGTCATACACTAAGCAAGTTGCTGGTGTTACAGGATAGTCTGCAACGTACCCTTAGTCCGGAATATGAAGTTAGAAACACAAATGGATGTAGCCATGTACTGATAGCACTCAGCACACACACTGCCAGTGATATATCTGACACAAGACCTGTGGGGTGGACAGACAAAAACATAACAGGCACACCTCTGGCCATCAAGTGGATAGGCCCACAGTTGCAAGTTTTGCAGACAGACTGCATTCCATGTTAAACTACTATGTACACACAAACCCTGTAACACTGGTGGTTTACAGTGCATACAGCAACATTCTCACACTCTCTATCTGTAGTTCTGGAACCTCATACAAATATGCATCTGGCCTGAGTCTGCAAGTTCTCTTGTAAGAGGTGTTGCTACCTGCTGTTTGTAGCACTGCTGCCCACACACAGTAAGGATGTCCACCATACAGGAAAGGTAAAGGGACCAAGCCCAAATGATGTAGGGATTTATAGTAGTGGGTTGCCATGACAGTGGTAATTGGAAGTACTACACAGCATGCTGGCTGCAGATAGCAAGTGGAGGACACTGAATGGTGCAGAGGCCATTGCCTGATCTTGTGTATCACCTACAAAATCCATGCTGCAATCTATTCAAAGCAGCTCAATCCATTTACTGGAGAGAGACCAAGGTAGAAAGAGAGAGAGTGAGTGAAAGGCAAAAAAAAAAAAAAAAAGAAACCCCAACAAAAATAAAAAAAAAAAACATCCATCCAGCAAACTATCCAGAAGAGACATCATTCCCACAACAGGTATGTGAAGTACATATCCATGTAATTGACTATAGTACTTGATCCATAATAACAGGATTGATGATGTGGAATGATTTATATGTGCCATCAGGTGTTGTAATGATGTTCAGCTGAACAACTGCTAAGGACAATAGAGTATGTCCCTGTGGGTAGTGGGCCATACCTGTCAACTGTGCAGAGCAGCACTGACTGATAAGATGTAAGCCATCATAGTGTGTGTTGTGTAATGGGAAGCATGTATATTACTGTGGCCTATAGCTGCTGGTGGAAGTAATGCCATAATGATGGACATGTTGGTTCCACAGCCCACCACTTGCAGGATACTCAGGTTAACTTGTATTGTAGCATGCTGGAATAGCATAGGTGTGTAATAGGGTTACCTGCAATCTGGCCCTACATATACCCCCCTAATGTTAGGCTGTGTGCATATGTGGCACATGTCTGTGTTGTAGCAAGGCAGAACAGTGCAGCTGTGCATGAAGGTGTTGTGAGATTGTGGATCCAATGTCTGAATGTACCCCATATATAGGTATGTATATGTGTATATATATATATATATATATATATATATATATATATACATGCATGTCCACAGATATACAGATACCCATATGTAGACATATATATAAACACACACACACACACAGATATATATATATATATATATATATATATATATATATATATATATATATATATATATATATATATATATACATAATATATATACACACATGTATAGCTATATACCTGTATGCACGTCTACATATATACAAACAGACACACACATATGTATATAAATACATGTCGCCTATATTCCCACTGCAGTGCTGCATGCTATGTGCGAAGGAACAGCATACATAGCAATGCACACAGATATATATACAGCTGTCAGTGTGTGCATCATGGACAGGTATGTCACATGTGAACCTCTTGTTGGGACCACATTGACCTTGTCTGTGAAGTAGTGAATAGGAATATGGGGAAGTATGGCAGGTATAGTTGTGGAGGTGGTCCGGGTTGGTAGATGTAGAGAACAGCCTACAGGGCTGGTATGTGACACATGTGGTGGGTAAACACCCTGGATGGTGTGTTTGGTCTGTGATGTGGAAATCCCATGGGCCCCAATATGGAGACAATGGGAACAAGCCTCCCACCCACTGCTACTCACAACAGCACCCACGTCCCGAAGGTGCCTGGCCTGGAGGCTGAGCAGGAGGAGCATGTGGACCCTGTGAATGTGTACTGGGTTCCTCAAGGTGATGTAGCACATCCCACATGTGTCTGTGGACCCCGCTATGGAGCAGACCCTGGACCTGACCTCAGGGGACAAGATCATGTCTGTGTGTGCCCCTGGTGGGGAGGGACAACATCCCCTGAGTTGGTTCCACCTGAAGGTAATGCTGGACCAGTACATGAGGAGGCCCCAGGGTGGGTCCCACATGTGATGTGGCCTGGTAACATGGGCAGATGAGTTTGGAGAGGTGGTTCTGCTGGCAGATATTCCCTAAACATGCTATTGTGTCACTGTTATAGAACATATGTGGGTAGTAATTATCTACACAATCCCGGAACATGTCCAACAGCATGCATAGATATCCCCAATAATACAGAATGTCAGATGTGCAGCAATCACATAGCAGGCATACCACAGGCATATATGGAACCATAGTGGCCCTGACAATGACATGCAGGTGAATAGTCTGTAACAGGCCAGCAATGCTAGTGTCCACACAGGGAACATGGCTACAAACACATAGCACAAAGTGTGGTACAATACAATATCTGTCTTACTGGTAGGTAAGCTGTAGCCATAACTATTGAGTTGTGTGTAGTTTGTTGTCGCTGATATGGTTGGGGGGGGTGACAGAGATGTGTATTAAAAACAGTGGTAACCTTGCTGTATGAATTGCTCAGACCTGTTTCCATCTTTGTCTTTCAGGTAAGATGTCACATGGACGGCTCCCAGCTTACTCAGCTGCTAAGAATGAAATAGTGCTAAATCACCTTATCCAGCACTACCCTGTCCTGTTTGGCCCGGCCGCACATGAGCAGCAGGAGTGGACCGCCCTGTAGAATGACCTAGTCCACAGGGTCAGTGATGTCGGACTGCACAACCACAGTTATGAGCAGGTCCGGCATCATTGTTCTGTCCTGCTTTGCAATGCCCTTCATTGTGCTGCTGCAGTCCATGGGGATCACCTTGCAACAGGGAGGCCTTGCCTTCCATGCCCCCTTGACATGTATTGAGGAGCTCCTTGCCAGCCTCATGGCACCTGCCCGTCCGCATAGCCAACAACTGCCAGATACCATTGTGGAGGTGGGTGCTACCCACACACTGGCTGAGGAGCGTGCAGGTAAGATCACAGGGCACATCAGTAGACTACTGTTGTGTATGCATCCACATCTGTACAGGTAGATCATACATATCTGACATGACATAGATATAGTTTGTTGCTGCATAGTAGTGATCACCAGATGTGCATACGTGGTAGTATTGTGGGGACATGTACTGTTGATGTACTGTAATGCTGTACCCACCCTGTATCAATGCCACAGGTGTTTCCACTGACTTTGCATCTCTCACCCTCTTATGTAGGTCCCCCTGGTATACCACCAAGGCAGCAGGCTGTAGATGGTGAGTATGGTTTATGCTGATGCTTGCCAATACACTGGGCATGTAATGGCTATGGTATATTCCATGCACACATCTAATTCACCTACACAGAATGCATGCTGTACATGTGCACGTATTGTTGCTGTTAAATGCACAACATCACAGTGGTGACCATGATGGGGTATTGGAAGGGTATGTCAGACACCTGCATGATAACTAACATCCTGTCATTGCGGAATGTGTCCACAGGGAGTAACATAATGGTGGGAGACAAAGCCTACAGTAGGGACATGTGTGAAACATCACCTGTATACAGTGCAACAACAGTGTATATACCAGTACTACAATGGCAACTGTTACAGAGTTACACTATGGCATAACGTATTACTGTGGTCCACATTATCAGCTGGGACTAGGCTGTAACATGTGGTGTTCATTGTATGGGACACTGCAAACTGACACATGTGTAGACCTTAAAGTATCTGCAAAAAGGCTGAAGGTGGGGAGGGGGTGTCAGCATGACACACCAGTGCACTGCAGCAGGGATCTTAAGGATGCTAAGAATGGTTGTATCTGCACACAGTCAGGTTCAGGAACTGTGGCAGATGTAACCCTACCCCCACAGCAGTAGTGACACCAGTGTTTGAACACCAATGGATATGCACATGAGTAGACCTTGCAGTCATGCAGATCTGGGGGACATGTGTAGGGCAGACTGTACATACACTGGCAAATGCAGATGGCCCATGCTAGTATACCTCTGCCAGGAGTAGTGACTGCTGTAGTACACATAACAATAGGTGCAACAAACCATCATGATAAGGGTGTGCACACATATGCACACACGGAGTGTATGCATCGCGGTCAGCATCTGCACACCTAACACATTCCATAGACACTGCATGTAAATGTACAGGACATATGTCACATATTGGGCTCATGTACTGTTAATATATGCAGTGATGTGGTCCCATGGCAGATCAAGGAAGGGTGCATCATATCAATAAGCATGTGTACACTCCCCATAGCCACGGTATGCTCTGACGGTTGTCGGTGTAATAGTACTGAAATGGTCATACATGGTCCGCTGATGTTGAGATCTGTAAATCAGACATCAGGCATTCACAAATGACATCTGTCCACATATCATCCCAGGTATGTGTTGCTGAAAAACATAGGGGTTGTGAGCATTAGAGCTGACATAACTGACACAGTACTACACATTCAGCAGTGGGTTGTACACCTGTGAAGTTTGGTGCACAGTACATGGCAGGGTGCTGAACAGGGAGTGTATCCATATTTATTTATTTATTTATTTATTTATTTATTTATTTTACATTTGTTGACCAGGCTAGTCTAACTGGATATTTTTCCATTTTCAGTAGAGGTCCGGGGAGAAAAGCTCCAAACATAGCACAATATATAATATACAGATGTATAACAAATAAAGTAGGAGGAAATTAGAATACAAAACAGGAGTCTAGAAGAAGTACAATACTAAGAAGGATGAGTATAAAGGATTATATAAGTCTTCTTACTATATGATATATGAAGTACTTTAAAGTTCATTGATAATTTACATAAATACTGGAAGTTCATAGGTTCATAGGTTGATACTAGGCTATACCCTAGGGCATTTATCAACCTTGCTAGAGTGTGTTTGGCTTTCGCCACCCCTTAAAAATGGGTTTTACTGTGCCCTTTTTAGGTTAGTTTATTGTGCCTCTGTCTAGTAGTGACACGGAAGTGATCCCCGGGCTAAACCTACGATCTTCCATCCACTCGTCAAAATTTCTCTTGAAGAGAGTCAACGAGGGGCTCTGCCTGATATGGACTGGGATTCTATTCCAGAGTGCTGGGAGCCTCTGGGTCACAAAACTGTCTCTCCAGCATGTCCTCTTAATTTCTGTGTTGAGATTCAAGTCCCTTGAGTGCGTAACTCTAGTGGATTTGGATTTTTTGAGTTGGAGCATATCCATTAATTTTGGGTTGGACATGGCTTTATACGTCAGGCACAGATCGCCTCTAAGCAGGCAATATGCAACTGAGTAGAGCTGGAGTTTCTTTAACCTGGCAGCGTAGGTCATCTGTTTGAGACCCTTGATCCTCTTGGTGAGGTACTTTTGTGGTCTTTCCAGTTGCTGCAGGTGTTGGGTAGGGTACATCCCAAACGTGGCATTGTATTCAATTATGGGCCTGATGAGGGATGAGTAAAGGGGCACAATGACCTCCCTTGATATAGATGTGAACCCTTTCACGATAAGGTGGGCTATATAGAAGGTCTTTCTAACCACTTTGGCAACGTGGTTGTCAAAGGAGAGATTACTATCAACTTGGGTTCCCAGATCCCTAATTACTTCCTCCGTATTTAATGGATTACCACCTATGTGGTAGTTTGTGGGCACTTTGTTTTTCCCAAAGTGGATGACTATACACTTCTTAGCATTTAGTTTTAGGCCATGGCTTTGGCACCAGTTGTCCGTCTCTGTGAGACCACCCTTCTGGAGGATGCCTCTGTCAGCTGGAGAGTTGATTATGGCACCCAGTTTGCAGTCGTCTAGAACTTGGTCAGCCATAGTCCTCCCGTGTTGGCCTGTACCTCTGAAAAATATATACCGAACAAAAGCGGTCCCAGGACTGAGCCCTGTGGGACGCCACTTGTAACAGGTTTAGAGTCTGACATGGCTCCCGCAATTCTGACCATGTGGGTTCTGTCCTTGAGCCAATTTGCAACCCATCTTATGACATGGTTAATATTTAGGCTGGAGAGCTTATCTATGATGCCAGAGTGGGGTATGATGTTGAAGGCTTTTGTGAGGTCCAGGTAGGCTGTGTGTACTACCTTCCCTTCATCTATGGCCTTGGTGACTGTTTCGAAGACGTCTACCAGGTTCAAGAGGCAGGATCTGCCCTTAACAAAGCCGAATTGTGTAGGATCTAGCATCTGTAGTTCCCCAATGTCTTTGTTTATGAGTTCCATGATGATCCACTCCATAGCTTTGCAGACCAGGCTAGTCAGGCTTATGGGGCGATAGTTTCCAGGGTCCGTTGAGGCATCACCTTTGTGGAGTGGGACCTCTGTTGCTGTACGCCATTCCTTGAGTACATATCCTGTAGTAAGGCTGAGATTGAACAGTAACCTAATATGAGGTTTTAGCTCTTCTTGGAGCTCATGTAGGACGCAGCCCGGGACACAGTCCGGTCCCATTGATGCTGTGTTTTTTGCTTTGGAGAGGGCAGCTCTCACCTGAGCATCTGAGATGACAGGGAGACAACTCTCTGCTGGGATAGATACTTGCTCTTTTGGGGGGGGGGGTGGAGTTTGCACTGAACCTATCCGCCAGGATGTTGGCAATGTCTGTGGGTTCAGTGTATTTTTTGTCATTTTGGACTAACTCCAAACATATCTGGGAGTTGCCACCCAGGTTTCTAACATAACTAAAGAAGGCCTTGTTGTTATCTTTAGTGTCTTGTGCAATTTTTCTCTCGAAGCTGGCCTTGTAAGATTTTATGAGGGACCGTAGTTTTTTGCTAGTACTGATCAGTGATGCTTTCTTATTGAGGGATTTTGCTCTATCCTGCAGTAGCTTCCTCCTTTTATTGTATAGCTTATTTATGGCAGTGGTCCACCAGACAGGGCACCTGCCTTTGGAGGATTGGGTCTTGGTTTTATTAGGGATTGCATGATCCATGCATTCCTGAAGATGTCCATAGAATGCATTTATAAAGGATTCTGCAGTTTGGGCTGTAGTTTCCACTGGCCCGGTGGCTTTGAGTGAATTCACCTTGGTTTTGAGAAGTGTGAAATTAGCCTTGGAGAAGTTATTTACTGTGGTTTTCTGGGGTGGTGGTGGGGTCGGGATGTGTGGTCTGATCTTACCAATGAGGGGTGTACCTCTGGTGCAGAACATAGAACCCCCATGTGTGGTGACCAGTTGTTCCATAGCATTTGAGTTTATAAATTCTAGGAACCTCTGGGCTAGGCTGTTGGGGCTTGAGTAGTGCTCCCAGTCTATGTTTGGGTAGTTGAAGTCACCCAATATAAAGGTGTTTGGAGAGACCTTCATATTCTCCAATGTTCTCAGGAAAGCCATGTGAGGTTCCAGAGTCTGGGATGGTGGTCTGTAGCAGGCTACAAACTGAAAGGCAGTTTTGCCTACTGTTAGTTGCACATGGATGGTTTCCCATGCTTCGTGCAGTGCCACTAACCTGGAGGTGTGGGTATCCTTGATGAATATGGATACTTTCCCTCCTTTTGTGGTTTGGTCCATGTTTTGGGGCCGAAAAGCATGGTATGAGGTATAACCTTGTAGTGCTGGGGAGCTCTCAGGAGCCTTGAACCAGGTCTCTGTTACTGCACAGACATCGATATTCTCCATGCTGAGGAGAGCTTCGAGTGCTTGCATTTTGAGGTTTATTCTTCTGGCGTTGAGTAGCATTACCCTTAGTTTATTTTTCCTTGTGTTGTCTATGGAGGAGGGTTTGTCTTTTGAGCCTTGCCTAAAAAAGGCACTATGGGGGTGGCAAGAGCCTTTGCCAGTATCTGAAAGCCCAGAGGTGACAGGTGCAAGCCGTCCCTAGTGAAGCAGCGTGGCTTGTCGAGCATGTCATCCCAGGCTGGCAGACACTGGATCCCCTTTGAATGACACCAGAACTTTAGCCAATTGTTAAAATTGATAATTTTTTCTTTATACTGTGGCATCATTTTTGGTGAGGGTAAGATGCTACTCAAGGTCAGGGTCATACCTGTCTGGGCTACATAATCAAAGAACTCCTCTATGTCTCTTTTCATGTAGTCCAGGGAGGTACGGCTCAGGTCATTCACACCAGCATGGACAATGACAGAGTCATATTTGTACTTGCTCTGGAGTGACCTGAGTGCGTGTGTTATGTAGTGGATCCTGGCGCTCGACAGGCAGCTCACCATGACCTTCTTCTTGTTCAGCCTGGTGAGTGGGACATCATTGTGCCTGACAATAGAGTCACCTATTACAAGTGTATCAGGTGTGTTGTTTGGCCTTAAGGGCTGTGACTGTTTGGCACACTGATTTTGTGAAGTATGTGTTTTACTTTTTTTGTTTTGTGGTTGAGGTTGCTTGGATGTCTGCTTTGGAGGTCTCTGCTGCTTAGGCAGATTTGTATTTAGAGCCTCCGAGTATGTTTTAGTGTGTTTATGTGTTTGGTTTGATGATGTGGTAGGTCTATGTGCTATTGTATTTATGGTGTGTATGGTTACCTTCTCCTCCTGACTGGCTGCGCCGGTACTGCGTTGAAAGAGCTTAGCCTCCAGTTTGGCTATATGGTTGCATCTCTCGCATATATTAGTACTTGGGAGGAGGAGAGGGTTGTCTGTGTACATGAGGCTGTTGTAACATTGCCTCAGGATTCCCAGATTCACCAGCTGGACTGGAGAGGAAACTAGCAACTGACCTTTGGACATGCCGGTATAGTATAAGTAACTCCTTTATGGCTGACAAAAAGGACCAATAGGGGACGAGTACTCCAAGGGTGTATATGAGGAGGTAGTGCTATTAGTTTATTAGTGCTAACTTATATAATTGCTTGTAAGAGCAAGTGCTAGGTTAAATGAGTCTTTACTTGAGAGATAGAGCAGATCTAAGGGAAAAAGTGAGGAGCAGACTTTGTGGAGCTGAGAATGGTTTAAGCCTGGTTAAGCGGCACTGCCTGATGCTGCACTATGCGCAAAATCGCGCAAAACCGCGCCAAAGCGGGTTTTTATACAGGGAACTTAAAAGAGCTAGAAATTAGCCCAAAACGGCCAATAAACTACAAGATTCTTGTGCTGAAGTCACTCCTCCAGGGTCAGATAGGCTGCTCAAAGCTCCCCACTCTCACTGGTGAACAAAGAAGCTTCCTTCTATCCAAGTAAGGAAATGGGCAACACAGGAACTATTCTAAAGTCCAGAATACAGCAATGCCTGTATTAAGGACTATTCTAGGTCAGGAAAGGCGGGAAACAAGGATATATATTTTTTCTTTTTTAACAGAGCAAACAGCAGAAAAAGTACAGTAAAATCTTAACACAGGCTAGCACACTTGAGTGAGCAGCCTCAACAGTTAAATTCAAACAAACTTTTAAAAGTGCAGGTATTGGAAATCAAAAAAAAACAAGCTTAAAACAGGCAAAAGAGTAGGAAGTTATATTAATCTTACTAGTACCAGTTTCTGCAAACTGAGGGGTATGCAGAGTACGATTGTGTATCCAGAGGCAGTGTGAAGATAGAAGTAGGGAATGGTTGAAGATTAGTCAGGGTTACTGCAGGGACATAACCAGTGAGTTTTTAGATGTCTTTTGAGTTTTTGCTTAAAGAGTGACAGTGAAGGTAGTAGAGTTAGATCTATAGATAGAAGGTTCCAGTTTTTTCCAGCAGTATTGGAGAAAAGGGTGTCACCTGCCAAGTTATTGGACTTACTTATGCTAGCAAGTAGTTTGCTAGAAGAGCGTAGGGAATTAAGATTATTATAAGGGGTAATGAGGTTAGCAAGTGTAGGAGTATTATTTGGTTGGTAAAAGATTTTATGGGTAGTGGTGAGTTGGGAAAAAATCAGAATGTTAGGAAGTTCAAGCCAGTCTAGCTGCTTTAGATTCAGGCAGTGGTGAGTTTGAAATGCATTGCCAGTGGCAAATCTGACAATATTGTTGTAGGAGCTTGCTAGTTTGAGAAGATTATTTTTTTAGATTAGTGTAAATAGGTGAGGCATAAAGAAGAGTTGAGATTAAATGAGAGTGGGCAATAGTGGTTCTAGCTGTTGGAGTTAAGAAGGGTTTGATTCTATATAAGGAGCCCATTTTTCTGTTTACTGTTTGTATGGTGTTATTTATATGGCTATCGAAGTTAAGGTTGTTGTCGATTGTGACTCCTAATAGTTTGGTGGTAAGGTCGGGGAAGATAAGGGTGCCATTGTTGGATTTGACAAAGAAGTCTATAGGAGAGGACCTACTGGTAGGTGTAAAGAGTAGGAGCTTGGTTTTTTTGGCGTTCAAAAGGAGGCAGTGTTTCAAGAACCAAACTTCTACTGAGTTGAATACTTTTTGAGTTAGTGAGTGTAGTTCAGAAATGGAGTTGGCAGAACATATACGCGTGGAATCATCGGCATATTGAATACAGGTGGCTTCAGGGATTGCTACATGAAGGTCATTGATGAATAAAGACAAAAGAAGAGGTCCTAAAATGGAGCCCTGAGGGACTCCAAGGGTGACTGGCAGGTGGGATGATAGTTTATTTTCCCAGAGAACTGCCTGTTGCCTATTGTTGAGGTAAGACTTAAACCATCGTATAGCTAGGCTATCCAGAGAAAGAGATTCAAGAGTATTTTTAAGCAGGGGGTGGTTTACCATATCAACAGTCACATGATAGGTGGCTTGAACAGCATATCTGGCATGTACTGAGCAATACTTACACATGACACTCCAGTGCATGATATTATGGAGTGAACATGGTAGCCCCTCACATATAGGGGCCATGCTCATGATGTCTGGACATACACAGGGTGAACTCTGAATGACAGCAGTGAGGCCATGCAAAACCACTCCACTCAGGTCAGGGAGGTAATGGAGTAACAGGTCTTGTGTTGTGATCACTTGTCTAGGCAATTAGAGGAATGATACATTAATGAGTGGTATTAATGAGTGTGTGTTACCAAGTGTGTTGCAGGATGGAGAATGCATGGGAATAAACGTGGGACTGTCTGTAAAGTCACAGGCAGGTAGGTATTAAGGTGGTGTGTGTGTGTGTGTGTGTGTGTGTGTGTGTGTGTGTGTGTGTGTATGTGTGTACTATTATGCAATGCTCTACAGGTCTTAAAGTGCGTTTCTTGTTTTCCCCACACAGGTGGCGAGGTGGGTCAGGGTCCTTCCTGCATGCAATCTGATGTTGGTGTCCATACAGACACCGAAGATGATGATAGTACTGTTGAGGCACAGGTGGGGTTGTCAGGGGCTGAAACAGTGCCATAATTTGACATCCCCCTTTTAGCCATCCCAACTCCGCACACAGTTTCAGTACCTATACATACCCCATCACCAGTGGCCATAGCAGAGGGGCAACTGGAATTTGGTGGCAGTGCACAGGAGAGTGTGGTATCCATGCCTACTGTGTTTGGTCACAGCAGGCATAGCCGATGTCTGGCAGGGCACCACATAGGCAGTTGTCCCAGGGTGCTCGTGGTAGGGCCACTGGTCATCATGCCCCTGGAAGACGCGCCACAACTAGTACCACCAGGTGCAATTTCAGGCTGTCATGGCGGCACAGGCACATATGGAACGTTACAGCAGACAGGGCCTGAGGCTGCAGAGGGCTGCTCTCACATCTGCAAGTGACAACTTTCATGAACTGTCTGGTGCCATCCGTGCTTATAGCAAGCTCATGTATAGAAGGTCTGGTGAGATGATGGCCCTCATTGACCGTGGTTTGTCTGTGCTTGAACATGTGGTGTGAGTGCAGTGATGGCCACATGGACGTAGGGCAGCAACAGCTGGCAATCAATGTGGATGTGCTAGGACACCAAGGAGCTCCTGTAGTGGCAGTACCATCCCCAGAACTGCGGGAGAAGCACTGTCCACACCATACCACAACAGGTCACGAGCACGTGGTCCTGGCCAGTCCCAGGAGGGACCTGGTTCCAGCAGGTATCTGTCATCATCAGGGGAGAGTAGCACATCGAGGCCTGTACCTGGATGTGCCCTTGGAACCTTTGGCAGGCACAGTCCATGTGTCCGTGGCTGGAGGCAGTGAACTGCACACCGTGCCAGGTATGGTCTTCAGCTGTCCATAAACACCTGTATAGGGCAGCCACATGGCAGAACTGTGTGCATGTATACCAACACACTATATGAACGCACGTAGGGCAACCCCATATCTACACACACATCACCACACCCAGTTCACCTCATTACACCCCTCACCCACACACATGGTGTCGAATGTATGGCCCACCCACGGCTTCTGGCAAACCAGCAACACACCCTGTGTATATGATGATACCTGTGCTACATCCCTGTTATCCATAACATTGATGCAGGGACAGGCTAATATAGTTCTGATGCACACGGTGACTGTACTACAGTGTACCAAAATACTGCAGTGTAACATGTCAAGAGTAAAGTTTAATGCATACATATCAGGTAGTGTAGCCATCCAGCAATGATGCATTATAGCTGTTTGTAACACTGATTGATTGTGGTCTCCATAATGTTATCCATTTCTGTTGTAGGTGTACATGTGTCAGCAGGCGGATGGTCTGCAGTCATATTCCACAACGGGGTATGACACTGTGGTCACACCATGGCTGTGATATCTGGAGTACAATTGAACACGTCACAGGTTTGTATAACAGTTATTGCCTGTGCCACATGGACAGATGACCTGCTAGGATGTGTATAATCTGCAACCTAATGTAGACCCATCCACATATATGCACACTCTTACTTGGCAACACTGGGACTACACCCCTACCTAGGTATGTAGTGCTACTGAAGTGCGTGGCTTTCATTGCACTCACCACACAGCATTTAGGGTGAGGTGTATTCCAGGTTACATGTTACATACAGAATATCCCCAGACATGTACAGTATGCTAATGGAGGATGTAATGGTTGTATATGCACAATACATAGTGTGACATACCATCATGTACAGATTAACAGACACATAACAGGCAGACACACATCCGAGAGACCTGGGCCTATCGCTGTTAACTAACTTGACTGTATGTCCAATGTGTTACAGGTAGGTTGCACACAGCACATGCATAACTGGGCTGGATTGTGGTATCACTTAACCTGTATGGTTGATTGTGACAGTGGTCACTATAAAGTGGTATATGGGACATATACCGGGTTTACCTTGGTGTAATGACAGTGTACACAGCACCCACATCCCCCAGTGGATATTGTACTCCCTGAAACCCATGATGACACTCTGACATACCAGCAATCACACATTGGCCACAACTGGGATAAAACCCATTGTATATCTCAACAGTGGTACTACAGGAATATGCATCTAATGCACATTCCACAGGTATAGTAGAGTGTTGCATTGTCATGCCTCACCTATGGGCAGCAACAACACTATCTGTACTATGGTGTGGCACTGGGTAGTGTAATAGGAGTATGTGACCTCGGAATGCTGTTCCCTACAGATATACGGACATGCACACATACACACACTTGCCAGAACTCAATGGATATCCCATGCCTATCGATCCATTTGCACAACACTTTTGTGCTGGCACTGCAAAGCTCGTGTAGCCGGTAGGCAGAGGAGTGTAACAGGGTACATGTAATTTCCCATACAGCAGCAGCCACAACTGACTATGGGAATGGGTGTTGCGGTGTTTGGGATGACCCTCATGGAATTCCCAAGTATAGGTTTACTAACGCACAGACACTGCTGTCCTCAGTAATGCGCAAGTACACATGTGTCAGTACTGGGGTGCATCGCTGCAGGTGGTCATAGCTGTGTACCTAGCTATTGTCCATGAAGAGATAGGTTGTGTAGGAGAAGTGTGTACAGTGGTATCCTGCCATCTGCCATGTGGCAGCAGGCAGTCTATTGACAAACACCACTGTGGTTACCCTCGGGGTGAGAGTGACATCCATCAGCCAATCCTCTGGGTCCCTCCTGTACATGGCCACTGAGGTGATCAAGATGACATGTATGCAACATGTGTTACAACACATGGTTAGTGTCAGTGATGGAGATCTGTACCCAAGCATGTTCTGTTGACTATGGTCGTGTAGTAGAGGTACCCGTGGCATGTGGTGCATATAAGGTTTTGTCTCTTATATGTGTCAGTTCTTACACAGCAGGGCAGACATGGCAGTGTCAATCAAGCATAGGTTGCCTGTACATGTCCCAGCTGGATACCTGCCATCTGCACATCTGTACAGGGACTGACAGTCATCAGCTGGGCAAGTAGCTGTGCAGTAGGATGAATGTCATGGCAGATAGACATTTGACGACAATATGTATGCCATAACTACATGTTGGAAGCCCTCAATAACATGTGCTGTACAGACAGTAATCTACAGTTACAGTCCACATGTCTGATCATTATCCAGTAGAGGATATATACTGTGACACAGCTCGCACACCAGGGACACAAAAGGGATGTCTCAGATTCCAGCTATGCCTGCAGGTGTGCCTGTTGTCAGTACTACATTTAGCACTCTAATATTTCCTGGGAAAGCACTGTGAACAGTAATACCGCCATGATACACTACAAGCAAGTGTGACAGCATGTACCCTGGGCTACTACCCCTGTATGTAACACATTCACATGGATAACAGTGCTGTATAGACCTCATATACTTGTGTGTCCCAGACATGACACTCACACCCCTTGCTACTGTACTGACAGCACATAGGCGCATGTATTGTACATGGCATTACATATACTTATTACAGATGTCATTACCCTGCTATGTTATCAGACTGGGTGGTGAGAATTGGTTACCAGGGTTAAGCCATACATAGCAGGTATCAACATTGCTCCAATATAACAGCTAAGCTGATTTGCGCAGTGGTAAGTGAAGCCTACACTGTGTAAGCACCCGTTTGTTTACGCATAGCTTAGCACCACTTAGCTTTGTGGAAACCCACACAAACGCACTTAAATCTGCTCAAAACTGCCTTAACCACTCTGTATCTAACAGCCCTTGTTCTGCCCAGCAACAAAATGAACAGCCCTTGCAGGTCTTGAACCCAGGACCCTGTACACTGTAGTCACAACACGTAACCACTACACCATGACCACTATGATGACAGCTGTTGTTTTTCTAATATATCTGTCAATACAAGTATTGATTAGTATTGAACAATTGCTTTTACTTCCACAATTGTGTAGTACTTGTTATTAATATGACTGTTGCATCACATATGTTGTTTTATCATAATGTACACATATCAGATACATACAGTGAGAAACATCTGGGAAGATATACACAACTGTGATGTTTACACATGACAGGAATATGGATATGTACATATACATATGTTGATATTTGTCTACATGTACATACACATGTATATTCATACATATGTCTGTGTACACATCTGTATGGTGTATCATATATGTGGCCATGTGTAGATATTTTTGTATATATATACACACACACACACACACATATATATATATATATATATATGTGTGTACAGATATGCCTATTTATTTACATATATATATATATGTAGATATCTATAACTATATGTGCATACATATCTAGTCTGATACACCTTTTACTGTCAATAAATATGTAGATATTCATAAGTATATGTTCATATGTATCTATATCTGTATATGTGTAGACATATATTGCTGTGTCTATGCATATATTTGAGTGTTTATATGTGTGTGTATATCTATATATATATATATATATATATATATATATATATATATATATATGTGTGTGTGTGTACCCATCTATGTATGTCAATATATATGTGTATTTATCCATATAGATATATATAGGTAATTATATATACATATATGTTCACCATATACCCACAACATGGAGTGGAGTCCTACCTCAGCCCCAATAGTCCCAACCTTTTAGTGGAAGGGGATGTCAGGTATGTATTGCAGGTATATATGTAGACTGTTAATACTGTAATAGGGGTTGTCTTAACAGACGTGTGTGGGAGGTTACATCTGCTTTTAACATGTGAACCATTGGCTACTGACAGACATCCTAAGGACATCATAGTAAAGTACCACTGCTAGCACAGTAATGATCCTGTGGACTACAGCAGATATGGCCAATAAATGTGGACAGTCTGACACATACTCGTCAGTCCAGAGGCATACACAGAACCCCTTAGTGCAAGACATGTGGACCAAGCCTGACAATGTGGATGTTAACAGCCATGTAGATAGGTATATCATGTAAATACTGGAATACATATGCCCACATAGGTTATGCAGTCACACACTCCTGTCTGTCCTGACACATAATAACCACTGGTGCAGAGGTCACATGGCCACATACTATCCACTAGTTAGTGACATATATCTGTACAGCATCCCACTGCTTTGTCAGATATGCATGACAGTTATGATGGCCCGGCAGCAGTACATCTGGCAAATATCTGGACATTATATCACACTGGGTAAGTACACTAAGCTGCTGGCCATGTAAAAAAGCACTGTGCAAACTACAGGCAGACTGCCACAACATTGACCTACATTTCTAATGGGGGAATACTCATGTACCTGCAAATATAGCAGGCTCTACAGGCATGTCACAGCACAGAGTAACAAACACCTGTGTGAAAGTGCATACTCACAACCAGTGTGAACACAGCCACAGCAACATATGGTAAGCTAACTTATTATTACGGTATATGGACCGTCTGATCAACACCATCCTCATATGTGCCACTCACACAATAACCCTACATATACTGGGCCACTACACAGTGTGGTTCGATGCCTGCCTGTGGTATGGGACATGTGTGTGTTTGGCCCTACAAACATGTACGACAATAGGGTACCATACACTGGAGCAGCATGTAACATCAGATAGAACAGGACCAAGAACAATGACATCTACCACAATCTGTACACAGGCCAAGGTACGTATTTGCAATACACACACTGTCGACAATCACCATAAGTACACAGACCTCAGTACTGTACACACAACCACAAAATGCCCAGGTTATGTCCTCAAATATAACCCCTACTGTACATAACGTGTAGCAGTCTGTCTCACTGGCTTGTTATCAGATATAATGTCAATAAATAATGGTGTACAGAACATATGCACCTCTTACTGCATGATATATGTACAAAGGTTGACAGAGTTGTGGCTGGGCCAATATTGACATGTTGCTGTGATAACCTCATACATTTACTGATGTAACAGGGTTTGCTGTGACATATGTCCTATGAGGTATATAAAGTCACTAACTCCCATGGCTGTCACCATGTACTGACTGCAGTCCTCACACTATGCTTCTGCAGTTCTCAGATAGGTATTCTGTGAGTAACCCAAGAAACAAAAGGAACCACACACTGCCCAGTCTGCAGATGACCCTACAGATGGGGGTTTCCTCAAAAACATAGCACTGTCATGACATGTATTAAAACAGGTAGACCAGCCATATCCACACACACCCTGTTAAACCGACAATATTCCAAATGCAGAAAAGCAACACTTACATTCTGTAGTCATGTCAGGCACATCCCCTTCCTGTGCGTGTTGGCCTGTTTCCACAGTGTATGTTGTTAGAGGTAAATCCTAAATCCATCTGTGATGCTGTTTGCCAAACACCAGATCTAGGTCCTGCTCACAGTGAAAGAAAAGGCCCGATACCAACATGATATTCCTAGATTTGGAGTGTGTTTCCATGCAGTTGGCTATAGGAATGTTACCACAGCTGTTCCACATGCAGTCAGCTAGAGGAGGGCTGCAGTTCGTACAGAGGCCATCAGCTGATCATGAGCATCACTTACAAAAAACAAGCTGCTGCCTAAGCAAAGCAGGTGTAGTTCTCCACATCCACCAGAGAGGGAGTGAGAGAGTCAGAGACAAAGTAAGTCAGGGAGGGGGTGGGAGAGTAAAACCTAAGCATGTTTGTGTCACACACCTACCAGTTCAGGGTTTCAAACCCCTGACTGACTATGTATTAGTATCACATGTCTACGCAGTTATTGCATGCACCACTTAGCCTACATGTTGATGAGCTGTCCAAACGTATATGTGATGGTGAGTGACATCTGGAACAGTGATATGGTAGCAATGCAGTAGGTGTAGTACAAGTGCCTGTCCACATGAACAACACAGCCACACGCTCTCAGGGACTCACACACATTGACACATGTGGCAGGGTCAGGAATACACTCCCTATCTAGTTAGTTTACCACAATGCAGTAATGTGCAGGTATCACATGCACCACAGGGGTTATCCGGAGGTTGTGTGGGCAAAGGGTATGTGAAGGTGTCTGACATCAGACAGCAAGCTTCAGTATGGCAATGGGAGTTGTAGTGATTGTGAATGTGGTCGAAAGCATGATACATTACACACACAGATACAGGGGGCCAGTGCTGACATGCATGCATTGCTTCACAGGTGTGTAGTGGTTGACTGTGTCAGAAGGCTATACAAGGCTAGGTGAAGGGTATACCTTTGGCATCAGGCCACATGACAATGGTCTGCAGTGTGGCTCAGGGGTGTAGTGTCTGGATTGGCCCATACAGGTGGGTATTGCATTCACCATCCAGCCAGCTGGGTAACTATTGTGTGTGGCCATTGCTGTGCAATGCTTGCCATGTATGTGTTCTTTAGTCCATGACATGGACACTGTCTGGGATGTGCACGTCCCACATGCATGTACAGTGACATGTGGAACTGTACCTGGGATGTCTGGCCCATGTTGTGTACACAGATTGTTATCATCAGATGTTCCAGTCCTGGCCTCGTGACGGGACCTGGTAATGGACAGAAGGTTGACCCTGCACCTACATTGATAGCAAGATACAGGTATTCCCTGGTGTCAGTGGCATCTGTCCATACAGGTCATATGTTTAAGGCATGGTATGTCCTTTGTGGGTCACATTTGATGGCACCACAGGTGTTGCAGGCATCCAGTGGGGAACATAGTGAAGGCACACTGCCTGCATGTACGTGCCTATTGTACTGATGGACAGGGTGCTATGCCCTCTGTAGTCCACTGCAATCACACCATAGTTACTATTTGTGGGCAATATGCAGGGTACTACCAACATAGTGGTTGTTGCTTAGGCAAGCATGTTTGTGTATGAGACATGGATTGAGAGTGTTCTCTTGGTAATACAAGGGTTGCTAACTTTGTTTGCCAGGTTTTGATGTCACATGTAGTGGTATGAATTGGCACCCCAGCCTCTCGGCTGTTTCACCATCTGTTATCCTTGTAAGGTGGACATTGTGACATATAATAGGGACACCATATAAGAAATTTGCAAAACCCACTTCACAATGAGCCCAGTTGTTGCACACTCACTGCCACCTCCACACAGGATACAAATGACACACACACACACACACACACACACACACACACACACACACACACACACACACACACACACACACACACACACCTGCTGTGTCTGAGATTAGAACTCGTACCTAATTTGTTTATTACACTACAGCATTACACCGTTATAAGACGCGCCACTGAGATTACTGGAGTACTCCTTCCCCAAAGGTGTATTACACTAGGAATTACATCAGCAGGCTTACCGAAGAAGGTCAGTTGAGGTTGTAGTGACTGTGAATGGCCTCAAAAGCATTCTTCCATACACAGACAAGGAAACACACACACACAAACATCCAAACCCCTACCAAAGTACTATATCACAATACAATATTATGCTGTTATAGGACGCAATACAGTGATTACTGGGCTACTCCTTTCCCAGAGGTATATTTCTCAGTGAATGACATCAACAGGCTTGCCAAACAAGGTCAGTTGAGGTTGTAGTGACTGTGAATGGACTCAACAGCATTGCACCCTACACAAAGAAACACACAAACACAAACATCCACACTTGCCATATGTGGGAATAGAACCCCTACCAATGTACTATATTACACTACAGCATTACGCTGTTATAGGACGCACCACAGAGATTACTAAGCTACTCCTTTCCCAAAGGTGTATTTCACAGTGAATGATAGCAGGCTTGCCAAAGTAGGGTATTTGAATTGTAGTGAATGTGACTAGCCTAAAAAGCATTGATCCCTACACAGACAAAGAAACACACACACAAACATCCACACTTACTATGTGTGGGAATACAACCCCTACCAATATACTCCACCACACTACAGCATGACGCTGTTATAGGATGCACCACTGAGATTACTGGGCTGCTTCTTTCCCAAAGGTGTATTTCACAGTGAATGACAGCATGCTTGCCAAAGTAGGGCATTTGAATTGTAATGTGTGTGACTAGCATAAAAAGCATGGCTCCCTACACAGACAAAGAAACACATACAAACATCTACACTTGCCATGTGTGGAAATAGAACCCCTATCAAAGTACTATATCTCACTACAGCATTATGCTTTTATAGGACACACCACAGAGATTACTGGGCTACTTTTTTCCCAAAGGTGTATTTCACAGTGAATGACATCAGCAGGCTTGCTAAAGTAGGGCATCTGAATTGTCATGAGTGTGACTAGCCTAAAAAGCATTGCTCCCTACACAGACAGAAACACACACACAAACGCAGTTGCCGTGTCTGGGATTAGAACTCCTACCTAACTAGTTTATCACATTACAGTATTACGCAGTTATAAGACGCACCACTGAAATTACTTGGCTACTCCTTTCCCAAAGGTGTATTTCAAAGTGAATGACATCACCAGCCATGCCAAAGTAGGGCATTTGAATTGTAGTGAGTGTGACTAGCCTAAAATGTATTGCTCCCTACACAGACACACACACACACACACACACACACACACACACACAGTTGCCATGTCTGGGATTAGAACTCCTACCAAATTAGTTTACCACACTAGAACATTATGCAATTATAAGACGTGCCATGGAGATTACTGTGTTATTCCTTTCTCAAAGGTGTATTTCAAAGTGAATGTCATCAGCAACCTTGCCAAAGTAGAGCATTTGAATTGTAGTGAGTGTGACTAGCCTAAAAAAACATTGTTCCCTACACAGAGACACACACACACACACACACACACACACACACACACACACACACACACACACACAGGTGCCATGACTGGGATTAGAACTCTTATCTAACTAGTTTATCATACTACAGCATTACACAGATGTAATGGGATCCTATCTCGCCTACATTCATAACTGATGGGGTTCGGAGCCGATCCATCGGCTCCGACTCGGCCACTATATACTAGAACGAAGTCTCTAATTGGCTGGGCTACCCCTTATCCCAGAATGCACCACGCCTGCTTCTCCAGATCTCGTTTGCCACTTTTCAAGCTGGACGTGGTCTCGACTTGGCTGGAGCTAAGTGATTTTTCATTACTTTTTGGTCTTTTGACCTAGGGTTTTCTTCACAAATTTAACAAACAGCTGTTTTAACAGCTTTACGTGTGTGTGTAACCTGTGTTTGGTGTGATTGGTATTTTTTTCTACATACTGGGCAAGGCCCGTTTAAGTTAGAGGGCCCTTGCCCTTATTTTTGTATGGGTGTGTTGATTTGACTCTCTGTACGTCCTGATTTATCGGGCTAAGCCCGTTTAAGTTAGAGGGCTTCTGCCCGTTTTGTGTTCTGTATCTCGGGCCAGTCCCGTTTTTTGAGTCAAAGGGCTCGTGCCTACTTTAAGGTTTGCTTTTCGTTGTGGGAAATAGTGGTGTTTAGGATGTCGAAAGAGCAGAAGTCTGGTTTTAAAAAGTGCACCAAGTGCAACTACAAAATGTCTCTTACTGATAGCCATGCTATTTGTGTTTATTGTTTAGGACCGAAACATTTGCAGGAAACATGTAGTGTTTGTCATGCTTTTTCCTCTAGGGTCCTTCAAGAACAAAAAAATAAATTGATCCTTAAGGGCCTTATTAAGCCCTCCTTTGAGGAAGCTTTGGCTTCTCCTTCCTCTCCAGCTTCTAAAAAGAAAAGGTCGTCGGCTCCGACCAGTCCGTCGGAACCGACTTCCAAGAAGCATAGGTCGACCTCTTCTTCCTCGGCTCCACTGGCTTCGGAGCCTCGGGTGGAAGGGTCTGCCTTGATACCTCTTACCTCGGCTCCATTGGTGTCGGAGCCGCAGGTTGGGGGATTGAGAGGCGAATCACCTGCTTCGGCTCCTTTGGTCTCGGAGCTGTTGGAGGTGTGCAGCTCAGACTCCCCCCCCCAGCCCCGAAGTCCCCTTCGGCGCCGATGCTTATTCATACGGTTCCAGATCCGGTGCCAATGGTGTTGGAGCCGTTTCGGAGCCGGTCCCCTGGTCTATCGGAGCCAAGAGAGAAGTCGTCTCGGCCCCCATCTATTTCCTCTAAATCCTCCAGGTTGTCAGACTCAGATTTGGACAGAGTTATCCAGAGGCTTTTCCAGTCCCCGGTTTTTGCAAAAATGGTCTCGGCTCCAGCCCACTCGGCTCTGGAGCCGGTCCCCACTTTGACGCATCCTATTCCTCCTCCAACCTCCTCGGAGCCGTTGGAGTCGGTGATGGTAGAGCGGAGCAGAGTTGTCCAGTCGGAACCGAGACTCCCTCGGAGCTTCTCTGTTCCGACCATCATTCCTACCCTGTCCTCGGCGTCAGGGTTCAGTACTGGGACTTCTTCGGTCGGGGCCGAGGGGAACACTTTGGAACTGGTAGCTTCGGTGCCTAGTCTTCCCCTCAGAGCGTCAGCCGCAGGGATTCCCGGTACCGTCGTGGTCTCTCAGCCGGTGTCCTCCGTAGAGTCTGGAGGTCCTGCTTTTGAGGCCATGAGGAGTGCGCTGGCCATGTCCTTGCCGGCTCAGCAAGTCTCTACCTCACCATCCCTAGACTTGGGAACTGGTGCTTCTGGTGTGCTTCATTCCCACGACAGTGGGGCCCAAGGGCCTGAGGATACCCCCTTGGGGGGTTCTCTTCTCCAGGGAGGTCCTTCTGAATCCGCTTCAGATGAACCTCCAAGAAAAAAATTGTGCAAGAGGAAGCACATTGACTCCCAGGATGAGTCTATCACATCAGATAGTGACCTCGATGATGCGGAGGGGTCCCCAAAATCTTCCTCGGATGACGTCTCATTCTCAGATATCCTCGAGATCCTGAGACAGAGAGGCGATTGGCAGTCCAAAACCCCTTCCGCAGAGGAGTCAGTCTTCCTCAAGGCTTTTGGGGCCCAGCCCTCCGCCTCCTGGGTGTCTCCACCCTTCGATGAATTACTAGATTTAGTTTCTCGAAGGGTGTGGGAACACCCTGACACTGTGGAACCAGTGCCCGCCAGGCCTAACAAGTTCCTCTCAGCCCCTCCTCAAAAGGAATTTTTGACTAAAGGAGTTGCAGTAGATGCGATGGTGGTGGCATCTGCCACTCAGCAGGATGTGGCAGAGGCTTCAACGTCTATTCACCCTCCTAATAAGGATTCCAGGAGCATGGATAGGTACGGGAATCGTACCCTTTCTTCAGTGGCCTTTACCCTGCGGTCGCGGAATTATCTTTGTCATTTTACCAGGCTCCAAAGGGACCTCCTCAAAGAGTTAGGTGAGTCTCTTACGTGTAATCTTCCTGAGGCGTTAGCCCAAACTGTTGGCGCCCAGATGACTACCCTATCTTCGATAGTCAACTCGTCCATGAGGCTCATATCATATGCGGCCGAAGGGGCGAGTAGAGCAGCGGGAACAGGCGTGGCTCTTAGAAGACACGCCTGGTTACACTTGTGTCCCTTTGCGGAGGCCTTTAAGTCTTCATTCACCGACGCCCCCTTTGATGGGTCCTCCCTGTTTGGACCCAAGGTGAAGGACACACTGACTAGGTGCGAGCAGGAGGGCAAGACCTTGACTGCCGTGGGGGCCCATTTTTCCGCTCCCTCTAGACCTTACCCCAAGGCCCAGAGAGGTGGGAAAATGTGGTTCAGGAAATCTCAAAGGTCTTTCCCTACTCCACCGAGTGATCCTCCCTCTAGAGGCAGGGGGGGATTCAGGAAGATGCCGCCCCAGAGACGGCAGAGGCCCCCGTAACTCTGGAGACCGCGATTCCTTTCGTGGTCCATCCTACGCTCACCATCCCTGAGACGTGGCCCGACTGCGCATCTCCGGAGCCAGTCGGGGGTCGCTTTGTGGAACACCCGTAGGCTTGGGAATCTATCACCAAGGATCAGTGGGTGCTCCGAACCATAACCGGAGGTTATCTCATCCCTTTCATCAAAATTCCCCCTCTTCCTATCAGGAAAATCCCGGATGTGCCACCCAGTCAGCGGGATCAAGCAGCGGTCGAGGTTTCAAAGCTGCTAAGAAAAGGAGTCATCCAGCCTGTCCCCGCCGACCAGATCGGATCAGGAACTTACTCAAGACTATTTTTGGTGCCAAAAAAGACAGGGGACTTGAGGCCCATTTTGGACCTCAGATCATTGAATCGCTTTGTAAAAAAATCCAAATTCCGAATGGTCACCCTTCAGTCCATTCTCCCGTTATTGGAGAAGGATGTCTGGATGTGCTCCATAGATCTCAAGGACGCTTACTATCACATTCTGATAAGTCAAGAGTCCAGGAGTCATTTACGCTTCCGCCTGAGAGCCAGTCATTTCCAGTTCCGAGCACTGCCCTTTGGTCTCACCACAGCCCCCAGGGTGTTCACCAAGTGTCTGGCAGTAGTGACAGCTCACTTGAGAAGTCTAGGATTCCAAGTGTTTCCCTATCTACACGACTGGCTCCTTACTGCCACCTCCAAGCATCTATTAGTTCGGGCGCTTATGACCACAGTCAGTTTGGGTCATTCACTAGGAATCACGTTCAATTGGGGAAAATCTGTGCTGTAGCCATCTCAGCGTATTACCTTTATAGGCACAGAGTTAGACACAAGAAGAATGCGAGCATTCTTGCCGGAAGAAAGGATTCAGGTCCTGCAGTCTCAGGTTCAAACCTTGTTACCCAGATCACGAGTTCAGGCCAGACTGATTCTGCAGTTATTGGGCACGATGGCCTCGACTATTCTTCTAGTCCCCTTAGCCAGGCTGCACATGCGGGTGCTGCAATGGCTACTGTCGGTTCAATGGTCTTTTTAGGAACTCCCCTTGAACCATTTGGTCCAGATTACGGAAATTTGCCGTCTAGACCTACGTTGGTGGCTGCTTTGGTCCAACCTGGACCAGGGGCGACCCTTTGCCCTTCACCCTCCCGTCGCCACGGTGACCACGGACGCCTCCCAGATAGGGTGGGGGGGTCATTATCTGGACAGGTCTGTCCAAGGCACGTGGCAGGTTCACGAAACGCACGTACATATCAATATCCTGGAAATGAGAGCGGTGCTACTGGCGTTGCAAGCACTTCATCATGCTCTTCCCTGAGGTACTATTGCGATTCTATCCGACAACATCTCGGTAGTCTGGTACATAAACAAGCAAGGCGGAAACGGGTCCTACCCTCTTTGCCGAGAGGCCATGTGGCATTGGGCGATTTCTACCCAGCGTTTCCTAGTGGCAACGCACATTCCGGGGAAATCCAATGTGATTGCAGACTTTCTTGTTGCCCCACGAGTGGTCCCTCAACGACAGGGTGGCTGCAAACATCTTCGCCAAGTGGGGCCTCCCTTGTTGCGACTTGTTCGCCAGCCCTCACAATGCGAAATGCAGGGAGTTCTTCACTCTGACTCCCTCTCAGGGGCAGATTCCCAGGGACGCTCTAGCTCACAGTTGGCCTCCCCGGTCTACTTTACTCCTTCCCTCCGGTTCCCCTTCTCTCGAAGGTAATACAGAAGGCGATTTATCTAGGAAGCAACATGATTTTGATCGCTCCACACTGGCCTCGTCAGGTTTGGTTCCCCTTCCTTCTGAGGTATGCGGTGGAAGGCCCATGGTTTCTGGACCTGGTGCCCGACCTGTTAACTCATCAGTTGGGACAGTCTCACCCATCCCTCAGGTCCTTGAGGTTGGTCGCTTGGTTACTCCACTTCCAACCTTAGTCAGAGATAACTCTCTGTCTTCAGACGTCATCCACATTTTGTCCTCTTCTCACAAACCTTCCACTATTAAACTGTATTCCAGCAAATGGAAGAGGTTTGCTCTTTGGGCCCAGCAACGAGGTATAGATCCCCTTACCGCCCCAGTACCTCAGGTTTTAGAATTCCTGGCTTCTTTGTTTTATTTGGGCTCTTCAGTTTCCACAATTAAAGTCCAACTGGTGGCTATCTCTAATTTTCATGTCTCTTTTGAGCCTTCCTTAATGGCAAACAGGCTTTGCAAATCTTTCCTTAAAGGAGCGTGGCTCCTTCGGCCCCCAATAGCCCATCCTGTGCCCCCTTGGGACCTGAATATGGTTTTAGCTTCTTTAACTGCCCGCCCCTTTGAACCAGCAGCTACTTGTGATATAAAATTTCTATCTTGGAAAACCGCCTTTTTGGTGGCAATAACCTCTGCTAAGCGGGTCTCAGAGCTTCGGGCTCTTTGTTCTAATCCTCCTTATTTGACCTTTCACAAAGACAGAGTGTCCCTCAAGTTAAATCCCTCTTTTTTGCCCAAGGTAGCATCCCCCTTATGCATTCAACAATCCTTGGAGCTCCCTGTGTTTTTTCCCAAATTCTCCAATAGCGCAGAATATATTTTCCATCAGTTGGATGTTCACAGACAACTGCGTTTTTATTTAAGTAGGACCAATCAGACACGAAAGTCAGATCAGCTGTTTGTGTCCTTTGCGGAAAATAGGTTGGGTCAACCGGTGGTTAAAACCACCATAACCAAATGGATTAAAGATTGCATCTCCTTCATTTATTCACGGTCCGGCAAAGAGCTGCCCTTCCCAGTCAGGGCTCATTCTACCAGGGCAATGGCTACTTCTGTAGCATTCCACTCCAAATTATCGATAGATGATATCTGTGCGGCCGCTACCTGGACTTCTCCGTACACCTTCATTTCTCATTACAAGATAGATGTGGCTTCTCGAGGTAGAGCTTCCTTTGGTTCCACAGTTCTCAGGAGTGTTTTCCAATGAGCCACCCGGGATTTAGGTGCTAGGGACGCTATCCCATCAGTTATGAATGTAGGCGAGATAGGATCCCATTACATCTTTTAGTTATGTACTTACCATAACTTCGGATGTATGGGATCCATCTCGCCTACATTCATACTCCCTCCTTCCCCTTCCCATTGGATTTAGAGGGAATGTTGCTACTTACTGAGTTTTTCTCTTGAAGGACTTTAGTTTGTTACAGTTGCTGGTATGTCTCTGTGTCTGGATGTAGGTATGAAAGCGAACAAACAAGATCTGGGAAGCAGGCATGGTGCATTCTGGGATAAGGGGTAGCCCAGCCAATTAGAGACTTCGTTCTAGTATATAGTGGCCAAGTCGGAGCCGATGTATCGGCTCCGAACCCCATCAGTTATGAATGTAGGCGAGATGGATCCCATACATCCGAAGTTATGTTAGGTACATAACTAAAAGATGTGATAGTGTTCAATCTCGCCGTTTGTTCTTACACATGGGTTCGGAGCCGATCCTCGGCTCCGTGCCGGCCTCTTGCAAGCTCTGCATCGAGAAGAAGCTCGAGACAATCTAATACCCACAATCCCCCTCTGCCTTTACCTCAGATCTAGTTTGCCGCTGCTGCATACGCATCGTTGGGAGCTAGCTCGAGAGTTTCTAAGCTAAGATATAACTTTTTTTGTTGTATTTTATCAAGAAATATATTCTAGTTGATATTATCTGTATTAACAAGTGTGATTGTGTTGTGGTTCCGTAATTCCTTGGTACCGTTAACCTTATTTTCGGTATTTTTGTATCGGGCCTACTCCTTCACATCTACCATATTGAGACAATTTAACCGGATTTGACATTAACCTGATTGTGACTTTTTACTCGGATTGGCTGTGTTTTCTGTAGTTATATATTGTTATACTATGTCGGAGAAAGCAAAGTCTGGTTTCAAACGTTGTCAGTGTGGCCAAAAAATGTCGGTCACTGACAACCACAGTTCCTGCGTCTACTGCCTTGGCCCTCTTCACTTACAAGAGGATTGCTCCATCTGTCACTCTTTTAGTGGGAGGGTCATGACAGATAGGCGCAGGAAACTGATGGACAGAGGTCTACTGAAACCAGCTTTCCAAGAGGCTTTGGATGCTTCTGACCAGGCATCGAAGTCCTCTAAGGAATCGAAGACGTCGGAGCCTAAGTCATCGGCTCCGAGCTCTTCTTCAAAGGTTAGATCACCGGTTCCACAGACTTCGGGGCCGAGTGTTCAACTGGTGTCGGTTCCTGAGCCTCGAGTCTTGGAACCGGTGATGGAGCTCCCTCCTTCGGCCATATTGAGGTCGGCTCGCCTTCTTGGTTCCTTCGACCCGTTCTTCCTCCAAACTTTCGGATGTCGATGTGGATCGCGTGGTGCAGAAGTTGTTGGAGCATTGACCCTCTCTAAACTTATTTCGGTTTCCACCCAGTTGGTGTCGAAACTTGAAGGCCTTCCTGTATCTCCATCCATTCCTCCTCCGAGACCGATTCAGTCTTTGGAGCCGGAAGAGGCTGATCTGCTGATTGTGGAGCCCTCGGGTCCAGAACCGTCCTTTTCTCGGTCTGTTCCCCTCACCTCGACTCCGTCGGACCCGGTACCGGAGTCTCAGAGCCGACGGTCTGTTCTTGGTTCCGGGGCCAAGAGTCGAACCGACGTGTCGGTTCCGACTCTCCCCCTCGGGGCCTCGGCACGGATCGATTCGGCTCCGTCCTCGGGGTCGATGCCTTCGGTGCCCGTGTCGGGGATTCTTCCCACTTCTTCGGAACCGGGGGACTCTTCGATGCGGGACCCGGGAGCGTTCGACCTGATGAGGAAGGTGTTGTCTACCCAGACAACCACATCAGTGGAAGCAGTTTCTCCTCCCCATAAAGGGCCTTTGTCTTCATCTGCACCCACGGCCACATCCAAGCGTCGGGCACCAGTGTCTCAGCCACCCCTGGAGGGTGCCCCCTCTTCCTCCGAGGCTTCTTCGGATGCTCCCCACGAGGAAGTCCCTAGGAAGAGACTGTGTAAGAGGAGACACTTGGATTCTCCACAGGAATCCATAACATCTGATACTGACTTAGATGAGTCAGAGGGGTCCCCTAAGTCACCTTCAGAAGATGTCTCTTTTTCAGACATTTTGGAGATCCTGAAACAGAGAGGTGACTGGCAGTCCCTTCCCCCTTCTGAGGATGAGTCAGTTCTGCTGAAGGCATTTGGTGCTCGCCCTTCCTCCTCCTGGGTCACTCCGCCCTTGACGAACTAATGGAACTTATTGCTCGAAGGGCGTGGGAGGCTCCTGACACAGTGGAACCTGTTCCAAGGAAACCGAACAAGTACATCACAGCACCTCAGGATAAGTCCTACCTTACAAAAGGAGTTCCAGTAGGCGCTATGGTGGTGGCTGCAGCCACGAAAAGGAGATGTCGGAGTCTTCTTCGTCTGTCCATCCGCCTAATAAAGATTCTAGGACGATGGATAGATATGGGAAGCGCATTTTAGTTCAGCGGCTTTTTCCATGCGGTCCCTGAACTATTTGACCCATTTTACACGTCTGCAGAGGGATCTAGTCAAAGAGTTGGGAGATACCCTCCAGGGTACTACAGATGCAGCTGTCTCAGAGAAAGTGACAGCGCAACTTAATACCCTAACATCGATTGTTAACTCGTCCATGAGGCTGATTTCTTACGCAGCGAAGGTTCGAGTAGGGCAGCAGCTTCAGCGATTGCTCTTCGTAGACACTCCGGGGTGCGCCTATGCTCCTTTCGGGAAGCCTTCAAGTCTTCCTTTACAAACGCCCCATTTGACGGTGCCACTCTTTTTGGCCCCAAGGTAAAGGAGACCCTTACCCGGTGTGAACAAGAGGGAAAGACTCTGTCTGCTGTCGGAGTCCGTTTTTCCACCCCAACTAGACCGTACCCCAAAGGGCAGCGGTGGGAAAATGTGGTTTCGAAACCCCAAGGGTCTTTCTCAGGCACACAGGGTGATGCCCCTCTAGAGGCAGAGGAGGGGCAGAGGTGGAAGACGCCGCCCTGGCGGCAGAGGGGTCCGCAACATCAAGGTGACAGGGATACACTCCTGGTAAACCTTTCCAGCACTCCTGAGAGGAGGCCCGACTGTCCTGCTCTGGAGGCAGTTGGGGTCGCTTAGCTTTATACCCTCAGGCCTGGCAAATAACTACAGACAAGTGGGTAAAAGCGTAGTTACCAGAGGTTACTCCATACCCTTCCTATCCTATCCCATTCCAAAGAAAAGACTCCCAGATGTACCGCCCCATCTGCGAGAGCCAGCAGCTTTAGAAATTTCAAAGCTGCTAGAAAAAGAGTCATCCAGCCAGTCCCAGCGGACCAGCAAGGATTCGGGACTTACTCAAGGTTCTTTTAGTTCCAAAGAAAACAGGGGACTGGAGGCCCATTCTAGACCTAAGCTACCTCAATACTTTCGTCAAGAAAGAAAAGTTCGAATGGTCACGCTTCAATCGATCCTTCCATTCTTACAGAAGGACGAGTGGATGTGCTCAATAGATCTAGAGGATGCATACTACCATATCAAAATGGCCAGGGCATCCAGAGATCATTTGCGCTTCCGGCTGGGAGCCAGTCACTTTCAATTTCGAGCCCTGCCCTTTGGTCTGACCTCAGCCCCAGGGTCTTCACCAAATGTATGGCAGTGGTAGCGTCTCACTTGAGACGTCAGGGATTCCAGGTGTTTCCCTATCTGGACGACTGGCTCCTTTCGGCCACCACCCGGCGTCAACTACTGCAGGCCAGAGACTATGTTCTTCAACTGTGTGTTCACCTAGGGATCTCCGTAAATTTCGGAAAATCCTTACTTCAGCCATCACAAAATATCTTGTTCATAGGAGCAGAGTTAAACACACGTCAATTAATTCTGAAGCTCCCCCCAGAAAGGATATTATCACTGCAGACTCACATACGTCTTCTACTCTTGTCAAGGAAATCTCCTGCAAAACTAGTTCTGAAGGTGTTGGGCCTCATGTCAGCCTCCCTTATTGCAATTCCCCTGGGAAGGCTGCACATGAGAGTACTACAATGGCTACTGTTTGCTCAATGGTCATTTCAACAACTACCTCTAACACACGAGATTCTTATAACAAAGACTTGCAAAACAGATCTAAACTGGTGGCTTCAAACGTGCAACCTTTCCCAGGGGAGGCCGTTTGTGCTACCCACGCCCACAGTTACGGTGACCACGGACGCTTCCCTGATAGGGTGGGGGGGCATCTTTCAGGGACAGACAGTCCAAGGCGAATGGACCAATTTGGAGTACAATCTGCACATCAATGTTCTAGAGTTGAGGGCAGTGTTTCTAGCGTTGCAACACTTTGCTCCCCTCCTTCCTCTAGGGACTATTGCAGTTCAGACGGACAACATGTCGGTAGTCTGGTACATAAACAAACAAGGGGGAACCAAGTCCTATCAACTATGCAGAGAGGCCATGAGAATTTGGCAGTGGGCGGAGTCCACGGGTCGCTTTCTAATAGCAACGCACATCCCGGGTCATCCAACGTCATAGCCGACAGGCTGAGCAGAGCAATTCTGTTACCGCACGAGTGGTCTCTAAAACAGTCAGTGGCGGAAAGGATTTTTCGCACGTGGGGCCAGCCTTCCTGCGACCTGTTTGCGTCTCCAATGAATGCCAAATGCAGGAGCTACTTTGCCCTATTACCCCCTCCAGGGAAGTCCCCAGGGACGCACTGGTTTCTGATTGGCCCCGGGACTCCTATCGCATTTCCCCCATTTCCTCTGATATCGAAGTTTCTCCAGAAAGCCAGGAACCTACACAGGACGATAATCCTCATTGCTCCATTCTGGCCTCATCAAATTTGGTTTCCCTTCCTGAAAATACACTGCATTCGGGGACCCTGGATTCTGGACCCAGAGCCAGATCTATTGACTCACTCGTCAGGGGTTCCCCATCCAGCTCCTGTCACTCCATCTAGCAGCTTGGCTGCTCCAATTCCCAACTTAGCCAGGTCTGATCTTTTGTCACCAGCAGTCCAGGATATATTAGTGGCTTCGCATAAAGCTTCCACTACGAAAACATATACTAGCAAATGGAAACGGTTTGTATTCTGGGCGAAGACACACCATGTGGATCCCTTTATAGCTCCTTTGAATAAGATATTAGAGTTCTTAACAGACTTATTTCATCAGGGTGCTTCTCCTGCTACTCTAAAAGTTCAATTGGCTGCCATTTCGAATTTCCATGTAGAAGAATGTGGAGCTCCTGTTATGGCTCACAGACTTTGTAAAGCCTTTTTAAAAGGAGTTTTTCATATTAGACCACCGGTCAGATCTCCTACATCACCTTGGAGTCTAAACTTATTGCTATCTAAATTAATGTTGCCCCCTTTTGAACCTGCCTCTTCTTGCCCATTAAAATTTTTGTCCTGGAAAACTCTCTTTCTGGTAGCCATAACTTCTGCTAGGCAGTGTCTGAACTTCAGGCTCTCTCCATCAAGCACCCTTATTTGATCTTTCACTCTGACAGAGTTTCTCTTCGAACCAATTCATCCTTCCTCCCTAAAGTATGTTCCATTAACAATATTAATCAGTCCATTGAATTACCCACTTTCATCAAAAACCACTCCAACAAAATGGAGTATATGTTACACAAATTAGATGTTCACAGACAGCTAAGGTTTTATTTGGATAGAACAAAAGATCACAGGAAAACAGATCAACTCTTTGTGGCTTTTGCTGATAGCAGGAAAGGACTTGCAGTTACCAAAAGAACTCTTTCTAAATGGTTAACAGATTGTATAATCTATGTCTACGATTCTGCAGATCAACCCCTTTTACACAAACCCAAAGGACATTCCACAAGATCGGTATCTACGTCTTTGGCTCATGCAGCTCGCCTACCTCTGGATGCTATTTGTGCGGCTGCTACCTGGTCTAAGCCACATACATTTATTTCTCATTATAAAGTAGACAAGGTTTCTAGGGACAGGGCAACCTTTGGTTCCACTGTGCTCAAGAACGTCCTCCCGTGAGTTCCTCAGGATCAAGGAGCTAGGGACGCTACCCATGTGTAAGAACAAACTGCGAGATTGAACACTATCACATATAGAAGTTATGTCCTTACCATAACGTTCCATGTGGAGTGTTCATCTCGCCTTTGTTCTTACAGTCCCACCCTCCCACCCTTAGGAAGAACGTTCTTTGATGCCTGGCCAGAAGCATTTTTTTGCTACTGCTATTATTCTGTGTACATAGTTGGTATACACATATATGTTTATATGTGTCTGTTTAGATATGTTATGTGTGTAAGCATGAATGTGCTTTTATATAGATTGGTTTGCTTGCAAACTAGATCTGAGGTAAAGTCAGAGGGGGATTGTGGGTATTAGATTGTCTCGAGCTTCTTCTCGATGCAGAGCTTGCAAGAGGCCGGCACGGAGCCGAGGATCGGCTCCGAAACCATGTGTAAGAACAAAGGCGAGATGAACACTCCACATGGAACGTTATGGTAAGGACATAACTTCTATTTATAGGACGTCCAGTGGAGATTACTGGGCTACCTCATTCCCGAAGGTGTATTTCAAAGTGAATGACATCAGCAGGCTTGTCATAGTAGGGCTATGGGGAGGGCAGTGTGTGTGCATGGGCCATAACTCATTCATCTAGAAGTAGACACACTACACTCAAGCACACGCAGGTTTATATTTTGCAGGTACATGTAAAAAACTGCTAGATGACTACTGCCTTGTACAGTCATGTTGCACAGCTAGCACTTGCACCACAGAGTCTGTAATGCTGAGGGATACCAGTGGCTAATGTCTACAGTGAGTGACAGTTACTTATCATATGGTTGTAGCCATTTGGCTGTGTACTGGGTGGGACAGACCTCATGATGGAAGGCCCTTTGCCACTGTCACTCCATTCCACACATCTATGTATGTCTACTTTTTGCATATTATAGTGTGTTGTCCTTGGATATATGTGTATATTCCTATCCGATGTGTGCGCAAAGCATGACTGGTGCATACTGAGGAGTCTATGCACTAATATCTGCAACTGTCAGATATGTATGGTCCACTGTTGTTGGCAGACTTGGACTTCATTTGTTTAAGTAAGTGTGTAAGCATGCCCAGTATGACCTTTCAGTATGTTTTTGTCTGACATTGCCTTCCTTTCTCTAAGTGTGTGAGCATGCCCAGTATGCCCTTCTCCATTGAATGTGTGGATACATTCCAGGTAGTTTATACTCCAGTGCAGATCTTTGTGTTTTACACCTACAGGTAGCAAACTGTTTCTGCTGGATATCTGTAGATCATTTGGCAATATGGGGTCAAACAATGCAAGGAATAGTGTACTGTAGGTGATTGTGTTTGTGCTGCTTCTGCTACATGGTACTGGTGCTAGCAGAGATATTCAGACATGTGGACTGTTATACACTGTGATCGTTTATGTCCTCAAATATTGTCAGGTGGACATTTTTGCTCACAGTGGTGTCCTGGGGAACACAGGGTGAATGCAGCTGTGTCCAGTATTGTGGTCAAATGCCTACATATTCATGGAAAGTTATGACATTGTGGAGGGGGAGCTGCAGACATTTGCTGCTGGGTCTGTGTATCTGGTTCAGCACCTTGGTACAGTTCTGGCAGGGGATCCCATACTTGTACATCCATCAACATGACAGTATGGCCTTATCTTGCTGTGGCAATAAATCACAGCTGTATAGATTCACACAGGTTACCCAGAGGCAGGGGTCATAAGTCAGGGCATTACCCCTGTTGTGGTGTATGGGCTGGTTTGTAGCCATCCATATTAGTGTTTGCAGCCAGGGATCATATGTGCACATGGCTGTGTGTCGGACCTTGCACGTTCCATACTGCCCATGCTCCCACCTCCCCTGTATTATTCTATCCTCTTCCATACATTATGCATACATTCTCTGATACTTTCCTTATATTTATCACCTCATCACAGCTATCTTTTGTTGTTGGTCCACAGTTCATGCAGTGGGACATGGTGGACATATTACTGTGGTATGTCCAATTGGCCTTGCATATGGCTTATGTGGTGTGTGTTATGTTGTTATTTGGGTGTCCGTGACATAACATACATTGGCAGTACGGGTGAGATGCAGGCCTTTGGCAGAGGTCTGTAGGCCATTTGATGGTGATGCAGGCCAGCTGTGGCAGGCCATTGCATTCTGTCAGTACTACAGTCCCAGACTGCCATACAGTATATTCCCCTGGGGTGACAGGGTAGGTGTGCTAGGTGTTCATCCAATACTTTCTATCAGTATTGATCAGGTGGTGTGGATGTTGGCAGGGTGTTACTTACAGCTAAGGACACACCTGCATGGGGCACCTGCACTGCATGCTGCATTCTTTTGCTATTGCCATACACAGATGGGGGTCATATTGTACCCATTCCCAACAGAAGGGATACGACCAGAGAGGTACCTGTGGCTGGTGTTTGGGTGAGCTGGGCGCATGTTTGCTATGGACGCTACTAGCATCTGACTCACAGATATGCATGGGGCATTCCCGTTATGCTGGCTTGTGCAGGGACATCAGCCGTTTCCCAATACATCAGTCCTATCACCTTTGTGATCTGCAAGTGTTCAGCCAGCCGACATTGGTTTTCCCTACTACAAGCCCAGATAATGTGCTGCATACCTGTATGTACAATTCCAAGGGTGTGTCCATTTCACGGTTACACATTACATACTGTATGTCTGGGGTACCTTTCCCTGTGTACTCCTTGTATATCTAGTCCAACAGTCATGGCATGTCCATCTTAGAGATGGTGACACATATTACCACCATACATTTACAATGGCTTACTGCTAGCATGTGTTATACTGGGTTGAATTGTCTTTGGCACTGCAGTTGTGAGGACTTGTCCCTGTCATCGGTAGTAGTGGGCAGTGGCCACCAGGTCAAACCTCAGCATGCATACATACTGACCGCTCTCACACAATATGAAACACACCAACCTAACAACGCATTACTGTGTATTGTACATATGCTACAATCTATCCTGCTACCTTGGCCACCTCAGGTCATCTGTGCTCCACTGGTATTATACCTACACATACATGTTACTACATGTCTACATCGGATTGGGGGGGGCAGACCCTACTGTTACTACATTTCTACATAGGATTTGGGGGGGCACACCTGTCTGTTAACAACGTGTGTACATCTGATGGGGGGGGCACTGTTACTACATGTCTAAATAGGAATGGGGGGCACACCTGATTGTTACTACATTTCTATGTAGGATTGGAGGGGCACACCTAACTGTTTCTACATTTCTACACAGGATTGGGGGGTGCTCACCTGACTGTTTCTACATTTCTACACAGGATTGTGGGGAACACCTGACTGTTACTACATTTCTACATTGGATTGGGGGGCACAACTGACTGTTTCTACATTTCTACATAAGATTGGGAGAGGGACACACCTGACTGTTTCTACATGTCTACACAGGATGGGGGGGGCACACCTGACTGTTTCTACGTTACTACATAGGCTTGGGGGGGCACACCTGACACTTGTACACATTTGCTGTGACTGTACTGGTATGTCAGGTACTCCATTTCATTCTGTATTCTAACCTGTCATGCTGACTAGAGACATATCAGTGTACTACAGATCTTAGGTTTGATTGACCTACATATTAGTTTCTGACTTCCTACCCTTCAGAACTAACATCCCACTGCCTGACCTGATGTAGTCTGCCTGTGTAGGCCTGGGGGGGGGCAGGTTACCCATAGGCATCATTCAGAGGCCTTAGCACAGCTTTTGTTTGTGTTTGTCTACAGCTGTCCTGCTGGCTGAGACTGTTGTTGGGTATGTGAACCTCCCTGACTGGCATGTGTGTGTCATATGAACATACATGTGGCCCAGCACATTTCCTGCAGTGGGTTTAGTTACCATGTGTATTACTGGCTTCTGTGGTAACACCAGTATTTGTTACAGATCTCATGCTGCCACTATATGTGTCTACTATTTGCTGGCATCCCATTCAGCCACCCGATTCCCTTGCATACTCACATCCATACCATAGGTACAAGTAACAACACATACTACTCCATTCTGCAATTGGTAAGGAGAGTGACTTACCTTGTGGGTGTGCCAGTACTGAGGATGGTCCTGGAGGGCTGCCTATGTCATGTGCATATAGTAAACTTTTTAGACATGGTTGAGCACAGGTAGTGTCATGTTTGGCATCCCTTTTACTGTATGTGCAAGTCAGAGAGAGGTGTTATTCCCTGGGTCATTACTGTGTCAGTGTATGTGCTATGTGTTGCCTCTTTGCCAAGACCAGGGCATACTGGGCACGCCTCCATCTGCATACAGGTTGTTCCTCCTCTGAGTCACTCTGTGCCTGTGCAGGCCTTGGCAATGGTGGTGGGCTGTGTGGCCCTGCCCCGTGCTGTTCCTTTTGCAGCTATTTCCGCAGGATCATATTGTGTAGCATTGCACATACGATGACAATTTGAGTACATGTAGCTGGTGAGTACTGCAAGGCTCCACTGCATGTGTCCATGCACTGGAATTGTGACTTGAGCATCCCAAACACACGCTCCATTATAATTCTGGTCTGTGCGTGTGCCTCATTATGGAGTTCTTGTTTGGGTGTGTGTGCATTTCTGATGAGTGTCATCAGCCATGGCTCCAGTGCATAACCAGCATCCTCCACTAAGTAACTGTAAGGGATGTACCCATTAGCAAATCTCTGGTACAGCTGCATCAGATGCCAGATGTGGGAATTGTGATAGCTTCCAGGGCAGCCAGCACACACATTCATTATAATCCTCTGGGCATCGCACATGACCTGGCAGTTGATTGAGGGGAAGCGCTTGCGGTTGATGTAGACTTTACCCCACTCACTGGGTGGTGCTTTGATGCATATGTGCATGCAGTCTATAGCACCCACTACCTCAGGGTATTCTGCTACTTCGTGGAAGAGACGCATATTGCTGGCCAACACCTCACGGGTGTTGAGGAAATATATATGCTCATTAACATTTGCTGACATGGATCCAGGAACTGGTGGAATACCCTGGATGCTGATGCCTGTTGTGAGATCCCCATAGTATCCCCAGTTGGGCTTCGGGAGGTACCTGTGGCTAGTATTCCTAGGCCTACATATACCTTGGTATCCACTGGGATGGGTTCCCCTTTGTTAGTTCTGTGTGTCAGGCTTGGCCGGCACAGCTCACCAATTTGCCATAGGAGGTCCCTGTCCACCCTATAGCACTCCACTATCTCCAGGTCATGTAGCCCCTGGTAGGTTACCTTGGGTCTGTACACTCTTCTCCACCTCCTCACTGTGGGTTGTTCAACAGCATTCTCATTCTCACCACCCTCAGCCTCTTCCACACGTTGATGTATGATCGCTATTGCAGCCCCTATCATTTTGTTGTTTTTGTTTGTTGAAATTCCACCGCTTGTATACACCGGTGGTGTAGAGTATGTGGGAAAAAAACAGAGGGAAAGGTGTTTGCATAGTTTATAGTAGTGTTCTGGGCTGGGCTGGTCTGCTGCCTGTGTAATTGGCTGATTCTGATACATTTCACCCGCCAGCTATGCTAGCTCTCTTGGATTACCTTCCTACTGCTGTTTTACCTTCCCATTGCCTTCCTGTTTAAGCATGGGGCCGTGCGGCGCAAACACAGTGCTCAAATGTGTGCAGAGCTGCTATTTCCTGGTTTACTTTTTTTTTCCCTTTAAAACCGAGTGCGCGGTGCACACACCCACTTAGGCAATGCAAAGAGAGCTAGGCAGCCTCAGACACACACCCTTGCTTAGCTCTGATAAGCTAAGGGCAAAATTGAGCCACAGGGCTGCAATCTGCTTATAGTATGCCTGACACACACCCCTATGATGTCAGCTAACTCCTAGGCTTGCACCAAGCTATTCCTGCTCTTACACTGTTGGGAGCTGACTAACATGCAGGGGAAATCTGGGATTCAGTATCATTCCCCACATTTGCGTAGGATTTCTTGCTGATCCGTAGTTACAGGTCCCACACTAAGCCTCCTCCCTTAGCAACCACTATTCACTGGCCATGTTGTCTTCTGCCTGCCATTGAGTATAATGGCAAAATAGTGATTTTCGATAGAATGCTTATTTTAGGGGGGGGTTGTGTTATTTTTCTCTCAATCCCGTTTGTGTGCCGCTGCCCTACACTTAAACAGCCGAGATCGGCTAAAAAAAAAATAAAAGTTGATTTTTTTTTTTTTGCAACTGTTTTCCATGCCAGTGGCCATATATTTGGCCATTGCCATGCTTTCTACATAATATCCACCCTTTATTTGGAGCTGCTGTCATGGCTCCATTTTATAGTTACTGACCAATTTCATTTCTACAGATTACACTAGTCCTGCATGGCCAGCTTCCTGGATCGCAAATTCACCTCATTTGAATGGATTTCACCTGCAAATGGGGTAATTTGCATACAGGGGCTGAGTCCATGCAGGAATAGTGCAGGAGTGCTCGTGCACGTCCCTACAGCTTATTCCTGGATCGCACGGCAGACATATTACCTGCTGGAGCTCCTGCACTAGTCCTGCACAGCGTGCAGGGCTTGCTGTATCCGGGGGTATATCTGACTGCTTCTGATTCATTTATCTGCTGTGCTGCCTTGTTGATAGTACTATTTGAACACTGCAGGAGCAGAACTTGCAAAATAAATTTAAAAAGCAAATTGAATGACTAAACATTTCTTTGTGATTTTCTATTTGTTAACAAAGCTTTCAGCCTATATCAGTGTCAGCCTTATTGCAAAATGTCTGTTGTAGCCTGCAGCTTTTGTAAACTCAGAATATCTAATGAAGTTGCAGGGGACATTAAAGAAATTTAGTTTGACTGGTGATGGAAGGGGCCACTAATGCATGAATATCAAAAGACTTGGGAAAGCTTCTCTTAAAACACAGCCTCTGCCATTCAGCAGATAATTATAAAACCTAAGATTGAGAAATATTTCAAAGCCAAGATCACAGGCTGTAGTAATCATGTTTAAAATGGGCTTCATCCCAAGTCTCTTCATCTGTCTCTCAAGTGCTACCATCTGCAATACAAACCATGAATGTAGTATTGTAAGTTGTCAGGTGCTATCATCAAAACATAGCTGTACAGTTTCTGCTATCAGATTTGGATTTTTTTGTATCATCTCATGTACTTGATGGACTCAGCAATATTCATTGGTGAACACACCTCTCAGTCTCTTAACCCAAGAAATCTGGACAAAGCCTGACAGAATTAGGGTACAAGGCCAAAAAATAGAGACATGTTTTAAATATTGTCTTTATAAACTTAGAAAGTTGCTAGAATAACAGGGTACATATTAAAATACATTTTCTAAAGGATATGAAGTCTGAAACTCAAATATATGACATTATTTACTAATTTCATTCCACATAACATCACACTGCTTTGCCAGAAAAACAAAAATGTTATGAGGAACAGACCAAAACTTTGAGGCAAAATCGGGACATTCTGTGAAAATCTGGACAGTTGTGAGGTATGTTGGTGAAATGTTAAATAAATAATCAAGTCAAGACAAAATCCCATTATCAATTACTATGTTTGATTCAAAATGAACATATTATTCAAAACAGGAAACAGTTTACTTTTCTTTCGCTGTACTATGATTTTTGCAAATCAGTGCAATAACTTTTAATGCTTAACAGTCTGAGTTGTATATTTCCATTCTGCTCTCAGTCTGTGTGTGAATGCAGCTTTCTTCCCTGTTATACTTAAATATAATCTGTGTGAGTTAATATTACATATGATTAATCTACTGTGCCTTCTTACTCAATTTTATCCTGCAGGAATCTTGTTTCAGCCATGTGTTCCTCAACTGAAAGAAGATAGTTATATACAATTGCAGGCTGGTTCCGCTTCATGATGCCCTTCTTAAACTTTTTAATTTCTTGAAGATTTCTACTGTGCTGCTTTCCCTACACTAGGTGGCAGTCAAGCAGAAGGACAGCCTATCTCTGTCCTTCAATGGAGGATATCCATCAATAGATACATACTTTCTGCTGCCATTTTTTATTTATTTACTGAATGTATGCACCAAGCCAGAGCTGTGGCAAGGTTGTTTAGCACCCATGATAGTGACCCATTTTCCACTTCTCATAAGAGAGTTGAGGTTGTGATTTAATTAATTAATAAAAATAATTTTTAATCTTGGAATCAGCAGAAAGCTACAGTGCAAGTGTAGTAACTCTTGCAATACTATTTTGCAACCACCTTTTGCCAGTCTGTAGCAAGAAGCTACAATAGCTCCTTGCTACACTTCTTTATACAGACTGTCATTTAAGCAGCTATAGAATCATGGCTACTTCAGTGATTGCCATTACTACACTGCTGCTTTCAGGGGGCGATCAGGATCAGTAAAAGATCTATAACATATACATGCATTGTAGCTCTTTGGAACACATTTACAGACATTTACAGACACCTTTTGCTGAAATGTAGCAAGGACCTGCATGTAAAATGACAGTAACTTTATATTATCTCAGCAGTACAATTGAGATTACAGAACTACTTTACTTAATATTTTCATAAACATTGCTGTTTGTGGCCCTTAGGGGATACTCTCATTTCTAATCATTTATAATTGTATTTTACTTTCTGTAACTTTCTGCTCAAACTGCATTTTATGGTGTGTATCCCATAGTGAGGGCAACATAAAAGCATTATTGCTCTTTAACTTTGCTTACTGCTTTTGCATCCAACTGTTAATGATGTTGGAAAGCTGAAAAAGTGTAAACAGAATCCCTTGTAAGATAGAAAATCATGTGGAGCAAGTCTTCTGAAGCTTTGCCTCAAATGTCCATACTGCTACTACTAATAATAATAATTACACATAATGCTAATAGTGATGCTAATAATAATAAGCAATCAAGAAGTATGATAGCATAAAGGGTAGTATATATAATAAGATGTGTCCAGGTGGGATGTGGAAAAAGATTGACATCAATGAAGACTAATTTGTGTCAATGTTTAACAGACGTGTCATGTTCCAGAGGACTAACATTCCCAGAGGTATCTGATGCACCACAAGACTATAATACAGTAAAAGCAGGATGTAACTGAACTACGCAGATGAGGCAGAATGGTTTGCACATAGATGTATCTTAATCCTTGAAGGCAGTAAGCAACATATGAAGTCATAAAATCGTCCTCTTTTCCTTAAAAAAGGTTGTTTTGGAAGAGTTGGTTTCCATTCTTTTTGCCATTAAGTATTATACACAAAACCATTAAGTATTATACACAAAATGGTTCTGTTAAAGTCATGATGCACACACTAAACCCGTGTGACATTGATTGCAAGCAAAATGAGCTTGTAGGGATTTTCTTCAGCCACTGTCTAGCCATAGACTTGTAAGGGGTGTATTGCCACTTGTCAGCCGAGAAACAGGTGAGTGGGGGTTTTGGTGTGTGTTAATTTGGAAATGTAGCTCCACTAGTCCACTGTGATATCTCTAGTCAATAGTTTGTAAAGACACTAATACATTGGATAATTTAGTTAAGAAATGTGTGTATTGGCAATGAATCATGTAGGTCAGCAAGAAAGTTGATTACCATGGAATAGATTTATGGAGAGAGTAGTAGTGCTACAGAGAACAGCTCTAGGAATACCTAAGGCTGGCCTACCATCTTAAGGTGTCAGCTCATAAAAATCACAGCCTCACATTACATGGGTTAAGTGGTGGGACTGGATTTAGAAGTACATATAGCAGCTGCCCTTAGAAGAGAAGAGTAGAGTTTGACGAAAAGAGGATTGAATGAGTTTATTGGCAGATGTGAAAGACAACGTTAAGCCAGTCAGACACTTGCTGCTGGAACAAAACAGCAGATGTGGTTTGTTGGAGTTCTGATTCTCTTTATCAAATTTATTTATTTATTTATTTGTTTGTTTATTGGGAATGTCTGACTGGGTTTTAGCCCATTTTCAGCGGAGGCCCAGGGAGAAAAGCTCTAAAACAATTCTTAACAAGTAGCTTACATAAAGTTTCCCAAGAGACGTTCCAAGAGAAATGTTAGCAAGTAATTTACATTATACATTATGGTTTACATAGAGTTTGGAGAACTTATCTCAGAACAGTGTGATGTGCAGATCACATTCATTTTCAAAACATAATGTGGTACCCAGTTCACAATGAACATTAGTGGAGGAAGTCTGTACATGCAGTAAATCGTAGTATTATATCTATTATATTTTCTACTAATGACACTATAGATCCTACTAAGGAAACTGGGATATAGCTCTAAAAGAGATGGAGAGCAGTGTAGAGTGGCTAGATTGGTGTTAAAGAGGAAGAAAGATGAAGTGAGGTGGAGATGGGGAGATACTTTACACAAGGGGAAAGTTTTGGGTTAGTAGCAGAGTGGGAATGAGGAAGGAAGGAAGGGAAAGGGTGGGGGATAGGATGGGAGGTAAGTAGTTGATAGATGTTAGAGATTATTATGTTAATCATATGTTAAAAATTAACATAAGAGGATATTGTTGTTAAAGTGCAATGGGGTGGGCAGCGTTTTAACCAGGGCCTGAGCAAGGGCAGAGCCAGTGGCTGATTAGGTGTTTCCTCAGGAGGATTTTGTATTGAGTGTGATTAGTTGTGCAAATAATGGTTTGTGGGATGCTGTTTCAGATTTTGGAGATGTAATTGGACTATAGTGAGTCTCCAGCACTATTATTAGATCTGGAGAATTGTAATAATGATTTATTTGTGGAGTGAAGGAGAGTTAGTGTAAGTTTGTATCAGCTGTTGGAGAGCTGGGGATTTTTCTGGCTGGTGTATCAGCTTATGTGCAAAGTTGAGCTGAGTGAAAGTTAGATGGTGGGGTAGTTCTAACCAATTAAGTTGCTTTAAGGCTAAGCAGTGGTGGGTCCTATGGGGGAAGTTGGTTGCAAATTTAGTTATTTTATTGTAGCAGGTTACGAGTCTAACTAGATCTGTTTTGTTTAAGTTGGTGAAACTGGGGAAGCATATAGAAGTGTACAAATCAGCTGAGTTCTAACAACAGCCTGTCTTATATTGTCAGTTAGAACTGATTCTGTAAAGTGAGCCTAACTTCATATGTGTCTTTTTCATTACCTGAGGTAGGTGTATGTCAAATTTCAATTTGTTGTCTATGATGACTTGTAGTAATTTTGCTTGTGATGCTGCAGCTATTGTGGTGTTGTTGGAGGAATATACTTGGAACACAGATGAGGAGTCCAGGGGTTTGTCAGAGGGATTAAGTATAAGTTTAGAGTCTGTTAATCAAGATTTTATAGCAGTGAAGGACTGTTGTGTGGCTACTTTGAGTTCTTGTAGTGTGGGAGCTGCGCAAATTAGTGTGGAGTTGTCAGCATACTGAATAATAGAGGCAAGATGTGTAGCAGTGTGAAGTTTATTTGTAAAAATAGTGAAGAGTAAGGGTAGAAGAATAGAACCCTGTGGCACTTCCATGGTGACAGGAAGGAGAGGTGATAGATCTTGCTGCCATATAACAGTCTACTGATGACTAGTTGGGTAGATGTGAAACCAGGCAAGTGATGAGTGACTCAGTTTGTAAGTGGATAGCTTGGTGAGGAGTGTGTAATGGGACACAGTACTGAAGGCTTTTTTACAGGTCTAAGAAGATGAAAGAGACAAGTTTGCATTCATTTCTGAATTAATTTATTGTGTTAGTAAAGCTTAGGAGAGCCGTTGTGGTGCTGTGATTTGGGCAAAATCCGTGTTGTATGTTAGGTAGAAGATTGTGGGAAAGAAGGTATTCTATTAGCTGGGTGTGTATGCATTTTTTTTTTTTTACTTTGGAGAGAGGACACAATACAGCTATGGTTCGGTAGTTTGAGAGCTCTGTAGAGTTCCCTCTTTTATATAGTGGCATGATGTGGGCTATTTTCCAGAGTGTTGGTATGTAGTTTTTAGTTATTGAGTGATTCATGAGGATGTATATAGGATAGGCGATGGCTTCAGCACCTAGTTTAAGGAATTCAGTAGGTAGTTTATCAGCAGCTAAAGTTGTTTTAAGTTTACTGAGTCATTTCTTAATGGTATTGATTTGGATGTGTTTGAAGGAGAATAGGTTCTGGGTTTCGTTGGGTGGGAGTGGCATGGATGGAGGGGTATTAGTATTGTGTTTTGATAGAGAAAGGATATAGTTTGTGAAGAATGTATTAAATTGTGTGGCAATGCTATCATTGCTGTTGGAGACAGATTTAGGTGTTGTTTGATGGCCAGGCTACAGGAGCTTTTTAATGAAGCACCAACATTTTTGTGAGTTGTTTTGGTTTTATTGTTGTGAGTCAGTGAAGTAGTTTTTTTATCTAATTTGATATGTGTTTTTGCTTTGTTTTTAAGTTGCTGGTATTTTACTAGGTTATCTTAGGTTTTGTTGGCTTGCCAGGCTTTGTCTTTTAATTTAAATGGTTGTCTTGTGTTTTTTGTTAGCCATGGTGCATAGTTAGATTTCACTCTAATGATTTGTAAGGGGGCTAATTTGTTAACAATGTCGAAGAAAGTGGAATTGAAGTGATCTACGGCACTATCTAAGGGTAATGTTTTGAGTGATTTCCAGTTACAGTTACATAGGATAGAGAGAAAGGATTGAACGTTAAAGTGTTTCTTGTTACAGATTTGCTGGTAGGTTATATTTCTTAGAGGGTGCAGATGTTGTCTATAGAGATATGTGGGGAGGTGTTCACTAAGGCTGTCAGGGAGACAGCCTGACTAGAAGGAGGGAGAAGTCTTGTTAATTAAGATCTAGTTGAGGATAGATTCTTTTTTGGAGGTTTTGTCAACTCTGGTTGCTGACTGAATGACCTGGGTAAAGCCAAACAAATTAATGAAGTTAGAGGGGTTGTCCGAGTCACATGTAGACCAATCAGTGTTAAAATCTCCCATTACTATTGTTTCTTGTGAAAAAGTTAAGGATAGGTAATGGAGAATGTCTTCAGTTAGAGTAAGGCTATTACCAGAGGGGATGTATATACATTACCTATTTTGGTAATTAATTTTTGGGAGTTTAGTTTGAGTTTGGCGATTAGTATTTCAGCTTTGTGGAAATCTGGGGTTTCAGGTTCTATAAATTCTAACTTCAGATTATTCTTGTAGATTATGGCTACTCCTCCACATTTTTCTGTCAAGCCTGTGCATATTATATCCAGGTGTACCATCAGAGTATATGAAGGTAGAGATTTTTTTAAATTCTGTTTTAAATGGGCAAGCCAGCCATGTACACACACTGATTTTGCCTTTATTTATGACCCTCTAATCAGATAATTTAGATAATATATCTAAATATTTTTTCCCGTGGCAGCAAACCAAACCTCTTTAGTACCCTGATCTAGTATCTTTAGAAATAAAAAAATAGCTTTTTGCATGTAATTGCTTTATCTGCTGATTTTTGCACTTTAAAACATTTTTAAGTACCCTGATATCGTAGTATGTGCTGATTGTGGAGAACTGCAGTTTTGAGAAGCTTTACTGGCAGTGTTAGTGTGTAATTTGCTACTTCTTATATTTGTTGGTGCTTAATTATTGTATTCGTGCAATTCTGACCCCACTAAAGGGATTCTACATGGTTTCCTTTGTTTTAAGTGCCTGTATAAATTTGACATGTTTATGAGGCCTTTGATTTATTTGCATAGAGTACAGCAACACTTGGTGTCCTCACCTGTCCCTCTGAAGTGATTTCCTTTCATCTCATGTATCTAGGCACATAATAACTACTTGTATTTACAAATAATACATGTGAAGTTGTTCTATCTCGCCGTTCATTCTTACAGATGGGTTCGGAGCCGATCCTCGGCTCCGAGTCGGCCTACTACAAATCTCGAGGTCTTCAGATAGCTCGAGGCCAAGTCCCCTATCCAATGATGCACCTAGAGTTACCCCAGATCTAGTTTGCTGCTGCAATAGATCAGAGGTTCTCGCTATCTCGGGCCAGTAAAACCTTTCTTTATTACAAATATCTGAAAAAAAGTTTTGATAAATAGTTTCTCTTTCTATATATTAGATAGTTAGACATTTAGATAAAGCTCTTATAGCTTTGTGTTGTTCCCTTCCCTGGTGCTGTTTATCTTGTATTCATCTCTTTGGCCTCTTTTATTTAGGCCTTGTTTAGTGTTTAAAGTACTTGTGTGCTGTTAGCTTCAGATTAGTATTTAGACGTAAATAAGTGATCTTTCTGTCACAATTCTGAATTTTTCTCTTTAGACAAGGTTTGTTTACATTAGCAGTTGTTTTATAGTTGTGTGCATTATATAGTGACTTCTGTCACAACTTGTTTATATTCTTTACCATTTAAGCAAATTGTTTTGTGTGTGTGCTTGCCATTTATATATTGAGACTGCATTTTTAGGAAGACTTCTTGTTATTGTTTAATTGTTGTTGGGCATGTCTATTTTTTTACAGCACCCTAATAACATTGTGCTTGTTAAAATGGCTGATGATAAGGACAAAAACCCTAAGTCAGGGTTTAAAAAATACCCTCAATGTGGGCAGAAAATGTCTGTCACTGACAGTCATGTAAACTGTGTTTATTACTTAGGAGCATTACATCTCCAAGAAAGCTGCTCTAGATGACATTCCTTCTCTTCTAGGGTTCTCCAGGAGAGAAAGAGGAAACTGACTGACAGGGGTTTACTGAAACATTCTTTCCAGGAGGCTTTGAGGGACCAAGATGGTTCCAGTAAGTCCTCAAAGTCTTCCAAGACTTCTACATTTGAATCACAAAAATCAAAAGTCTTCGACATTGGCTCCATAGACCTTGGAGCCGACTGTCTTATCTTTTCTGAGCCGGTCCCCGGTTTTGGAACCGGTATCTGAAATACCAAAATCTCCATGTTTACAGTCGGTACCACCTTCGGTCCATTCATCTTGATCTTTCATTAGCCTTTCCAATTTGGATGTGAATCGAGTGGTGCAGAACCTTTTACAGGCACCAGCCTTTTCTAAATTCTTATCGGCTCCAACCCAAGCGGCTTCGGAGCCAAAGACCCTTTTACCAGCTACTACTCTTCCTCCTCTGAGCCATACCGGTCCTTTGGAGCTGGAGGAGTCGGATCTGTTGATCGTGGAGCCTTCAGAGCCTATGCCTGCTCAAGTGTCTTCAGCTCCGTTTACTCTGATGTCCTCGGTGCCTATCGAGGAATCTAGGAGCCGGCACTCTCTTGTCGGGTCCTGGGAGGATAGTCGGACTGACTTGTCGGTTCCGACTCTGCCTGTCAGGGCTTCGGCTCGGTTCAGCTCTGCTCCTACCTCTGGCTCAGAGCCCACTGTCCCGGTGCCAGGGTTATCGACGGTCTCCTCGGATCTGGTGCCTTCGAAGCCATGAGAAGAGTTATGTCTCCTAAGACATCTTCGATCTCAGGTCCGGCTTTTTCCTCCCCTAAAGCGCCTGTGTCTTCTTCTTCTTCTTCTTCTTCACAGATCCTTACCAAGCATAGAGACCCAGAGCCTCAGGAAGCCTCAATGGGTGGCCAATGCTCTTCCGAGACCTCACCAGTAGCTCCCATTGATGAGGTTCCCAGGAAGAGAGTCTGTAATAGGAAGCATCTAGACTTCCCACAGGAGTCGCTGACATCTGATACTGACTTGGATGAATCAGAAGGGTCCCCGCAGTCCCCCTCTGAGGATATCTAATTTGCTGAGATACTAGAAATCCTTAGGCAGAGGCGTGACTGGCAGTCCACCAACCCTACTGAAGACGAGTCGGTTCTCCTGAAGGCTTTCGGGTCTCAGCTCTCCACCTCTTGGGTGTCTCCATCCTTTGATGAGCTTATGCAGCTGGTCTCACAAAGGTTGTGGGAGTCTCCGGACACCATGGAGCCTGTCCCTAGGAGGCCTAATAAAGTTATCTCTGCTCCCCAATACAGATCTTTTCTGACCAAGGGTGTGCCAGTTGATGCTATGGTGGTGGCGGCAGCCACCAAAAAGGAAGTTTCAGAAACTTCCTCTTCTATCCATCCTCCTAACAGAGATTCTAGGATCATGGATAGATATGGGAAGCACACTTGCAGTTCAGCGACCTTTGCACTGTGTTCGCTCAACTATCTAACCCATTTTACAAGACTGCAAAGAGATCTCCTTAAAGAGCTGGGAAGTACTCTTCAGGGTACAGTAGCTGCAGGAGCTTCAGAAAAAGTTGCCTCCATGCTTGCTACGTTCAACTCCATAGTTAACTTGTCCATGTGCCTCATTTCGTATGTAGCTGATGGAACGAGCAGAGCAGCAGGTTCAGGAATTGCTCTTAGGAGACACTCCTGGATGCGCTTGTGTTCCTTCGCGGAGCCCTTCAAGTTATCCTTTGTAAATACTCCTTTTGATGGCTCATCCCTTTTCGGGCCCAAAGTTAAGGAAACCTTGACCAGGTGTGAGCAGAAAGGAAAGACTCTGTCTGCCATCAGAGTCGGTTTTTCCACCCCTACCAGACCCTGCCCCAAGGGTCAAAGGGGAGGAAAGATGTGGTTCTGAAAAGCCCAAGGAGCCTTTCAGGACACGTGGTGAACCCTCCTCCAGGGGCAGAGGAGGGGGGCAATAATGGAAGACACCACCCTCATGGCAGTGGTGGTCCGCAAAACCAGGACAACAGAGATCTCTTCTTTGTGAAGCCCTACCAGCGCTCCTGAAAGGAGGCCCGACTGTCCTACTCTGGAGACAGTCAGGGGTCGCTTATCTTTGTACCTAGACGCCTGGCTCAAAATAACAAACAACAACTGGGTACAAAGTATCATTTCCAGAGGATATGTCATTCTTTTCACCACACCCCCTCCACTGACCAGAAAAATCCCGGATGTTCCACCCAGTTACAGGGAACAGGCAACAATAGAGGTCTGATTGTTGCTAACAAAAAGAGTCATCCAACCAGTCCCAGCAGACCAGACAGGATCCGGAATTTACTCAAGATTCTTTTTAGTTCCAGAAAAGACAGGGGACTGGAGAACTATATTGGACATCAGCAGGCTAAACAAATCTGTCAAGAAAGAGGCATTTTGGATGGTCACACTTCAGTTGATACTTCCCTTCTTAGGGAAAGACAATTGGATGTGCTCTATAGATCTCCAGGATACATACTACCACATAAAAATGGCCAGACCATCCAGGGTTCATCTGCTTTTCCGGCTGGGAGCCAGTCATTACCAGTTTCAAGCCCTGCCCTTTGGTCTCACTACAGTCCCCAGAGTGTTCACCAAATGTATGGCAGTGGTCACGGCTCACCTGAGACATTTAGGATTCTAGGTGTTTCTGTACCTAGACGATTGGCTCCTCACTGCCACCACCAGGCATCAACTCATTTAAGCCAGGGACACCACTCTGTCACTCTGCAGCCAGCTGGGCATTACAATAAACTCAGAAAAATCTGCCTTGTTGCCATCGCAACATACCGTTTTTATTGGAGCAGGATTGGACACCACCACCACCACCACCACCATGCTGAGACTTCCAGTAGAAAGAGTCTAACTACTCCGTCAGCAGGTCTGCAGTCTGATATCCAAAAACAAGGCTGCAGCATCAGAAGTACTAAAATTGTTAGGCATTGTTAGGCATGATGGCAGCTGCAATTCTGGCCATACCGCTGGGTCGCATGCACATGCAGATTCTGCAATGGCTGTTGTTCACTCAATGGTCTTACCAAGAGCTCCCCAGGTCTCACCTTATAATGATCACGAACTCTTGCAAAAAGGTGGTTGACCTCTCTTCATGTCACGATAGGCCATCCCTTTGTTCTACCCCCACCAGCGGCCACAGTGATGACAGACTCTTCCTTGATAGAGTGGGGGGAACATTTTCAGGGAAGAACAGCCCAAAGCACATGGACCGATCAAGAGACACACCTGCATATCAATGTCTTAGAGATGAGAGCAGTACTTTGTAGCATTGCAGTACTTCCAGGACTCTCTTCCTCTGGGTACAATTGCAATTCAGACAGACAACATGTCAGTGGTCTGGTACTTGAACAAACAAGGAAGAACCAGGTCATACTCCCTTTGTCTTGAGGCCCTAAGAATATGGCAGTGGACTATATCTGTTAGCAATGCACATCCCGGGGAAATCCAGTGTGATAGCAGACAAGCTGAGCAGAGCAATTTTGTTGTCCCACGAGTGGTCCCTCAAGAAAAAAATAGCAGACAGGATATTCCGCAGGTGGGGCCAGCCTTGCTGCGACCTTTTTGCCAGTCATATGAATACAAAATGCAGAAGCTACTTTGCCCTTATTCCCCCTTTGGGAGAAGCCCCCCAAGATGTGCACTCGTTCACGATTGGCCTCCGGGTCTCCTCTATGCATTCCCATCAATCCCGTTGATACCCAAGGTACTACAGAAAGTAAAAGCCCTGGGAAGGACCATCATTCTAATATCCACTCATTGGCCTCGTCAGATTTCGTTCCAGATCTTCTGATGCACTCATTGGGGGAACTTCATCCCTCTCTTCAGTCCCTGAAGCTGGCAGCTTGGCTGCTCCAATTTCCATCATAGCCAGGTTCCATAACCTTTCTAATGAGATGAAGCAAATTCTCTTATCCTCTCATAAATCCTCTATGAGGAAGCTATACCTTATCAAATGGAAAAAAAATTTTCTCTATGGGCCTGTCAAAACAATATTAATCCCTATCAAGCCCCTATGGCCTCCATTTTAAAGTTCTTGACTATGATTTTTAACAAAGGAGCTGCAGCAGCAACAGTTCATGTTCAACTTGCTGCCATTTCTAATTTTCATCTTGGATTTGAAGGATTGAACATTATGTCACACAAACTATCCATAGCCTTTCTTAAAGGGACCATTCATCTCAGACCACCTGCAAAATCTCCCTATACCCCATGGAATGTAAATGTTATGCTTTCACACATTATTCTTCCTCCATTCTAACCAGCCTCCTCATGTGACCTCAAATTTTTGTCATGGAAGACTATCTTTTTAGTAGCTATCACTTCTGTCCACAGAGTGTCAGAGCTTCAAGCCTTGTCCACTAAGCCTCCTTATTTGATTTTCCATGCTGACAGAGTTTCACTTCAAACTAACCCCTCTTTTTGGCCTAAAGTTTTCACTGAATCTAATCTTAATCAAATTATTAATTTGCCAGTTTTCTTCCCCAATCACTCCCAACAATTTAGAATATATGCTGCACAAACTCGATGTTCATAGACAGCTCAGATTTTACTTGGATAGAACAAAATATTTTAGGAAATCTGAACAGCTTTTTGTCTCCTTTTCTGACTCCAGGAAAGGTATGCCAGTGGCCAAAACAACTCTGTCCAAGTGGTTATTTGATTGTATCACATTTTCTTATTCAGCTGCTAATGTGCTCATACAACATAAAATTAAGGCTGACTCCACCAGAGCAGTGTCTGTATCCTCTGCCTTTTCTGCCAGACTTCCTATTGATAACATTTATGCAGCAGCCACTTGGTCAAGACCTCATATTTTTATCACTCATTACAAAGTTGACAGGGCCTCCTTTGGATCCACTGTCCTGAAAAACATACTCTCGTGAGCCATCCAAGATAGATGGTGCTTGGGACGCTACCCATTTGTAAGAATGAACGGCGAGATAGAACAACTTCACATAAAGAAGTTATGCACTTACCATAATGTTCCATGTGAGTTGTTCTCTCGCCTTCATTCTTACTTGCCACCCTCCTACCCCCTCCTGGGCTTTTCGAAGACCAAGATGCTGGATTCTTCCTGGTTGCTCAACCCTTCTATAGCTTTCTCTTATGGAGTGATAGAATGACATATGGTATTATTATATGCAGCAAACAAGATCTGAGTTAACTCTAGGTGCATCATGGGATAGGGACTTGGCCTTGAGCTATCTGAAGACCTTGAGCTTTGTAGTAGGCCGACTCGGCTCCGAACCCATCTGTAAGAATGAAGGCGAGATGAACAACTCACATGGAACATTATGGTAAGTACATAACTTCTTTTTCCATAAGTTTTTTTTTAGTGGTCAACTACTGATTTCTTGTTTTATTTGTGTATTTATTTGTATTTAAGGCGGAAATTACTGCATTTGCTCAGACTGTCTTGCTATTGGTCTGATTGACTTGAAATCATCTTCTCCAGTTTGTTAAAGTCGTTTTGTGGTAGCATCCACTCTGAAGTAATCTTTTGTTTGTGTTTTTACATTTAGAGGACTGGGATATTCCATCTAGTAGCAGTAGATGTTGGCTTGGTCTATATGAGTTGGAAATCACAGACGTTTACCTATAAAACTAGTACTAGGACTGTAACCTTAATTTAGTGTTGCATTCCACAAAGTTAAGTTCATAGCAGCTAGCTTACATGACAGATAGCAATAACGTGATATCTTAGCAGTATCTAATACCATATTCTAGCACTATTCAATTCTAGTCCCTAATTCTAGAGACCACCCTAGAAGATTTCTGTAAAAGTCACTCCTCAGACCTTAACAGCCCACCCTAATACAGATCCTGACAACATAAATATGCAATTTCAGAATGTCTCTGTAGCCAGTTTGGTAGATAGTCTCATGTTCACTGGTAATCTTTTAATACTTAAGGAAACCGATACAGTATGTGAGAGATATGTACATACACAATTTCCTTGGAGGCAAAAGCCTCACATACAAATGAGGCTGTCAAGAACACACACTGCATCCACCACACATAGTGTTCGCACACACACATAGACTATCTTATGGTGAGGCACTAAAAAGCAATCTCCCCAAACCTCAAAGATCTCCTAAGCCTGCAAACAGCAATGACTATCCTCAGCAATCTCTGCAGCATACACCAGAAACAACACCAAACACCGCACATATGCCTGCCCCTAATGGATCCCTGAAAACAAAGCCGATAAGTCAAACAATTTACACAGGACTGTTGTCATATGGAACTCCACTGTATGACAAACAGATGCACCACTCACCAGGTTGGACAAGGAGAAGATTATAGTCAGTTGCTTATCTGGAGCCAGGATCCACTAAGTTACACATGCATTCCAGTCATTGTACCACAGGTACCAGTATGATTCTGTCATATTCCATGTGTATGTAAATGACCTGAAACACACCCCTCTGGACTATATGAAGAGAGGCATCATGGGTTTCCCTGAATATATGTCTCAGACCAGTGTGTGCCTTGTATTGGGCAGTATTCTACCTTCACAAAGGATGATGCCACAGTGTGAACAAAAGATGATTGACTTTAATAAGTGGCTTAGTTTCTGATGCCAGTCTCCAGGAGGGTTCAATATCTTTCAGCCTGGGAGGACACGGTCAACAGACTATGTTGCTTTGCCAAACATGGCCTGCACTTGTCTCACCTGGCCTTCCGTATTTTGGCTAAAATTTTATCCACCCTCTTAGAGACTTTTTCAGACAATGCCAAAGTGACAAACCTACTGACATAGCAAATAAAACCCAAAAGAACCTAAAGGTGTTACTTCTCAATGCTAGGAGCCTTAACAAGAAACTCCACACCCTACAAGCTCTCCTCACTCTGGAGAATATAGACATCTGTGTCATTACCAAGACATGGTTTAAAGCCAAAGAAAGTACTCTGGCAGTGCACGGCTACAATACCTTTTACACATTTAGAGCATCAGTTGCACAAAAAGGAACTAAAGGTGGAAGTATCTTGAGCTACATTAGCAACAGGTATGCTTCAAGGTTGTAGACGAAACTATTAGCAATACTCAATCCAATAAAGCAGACACAGAAAAGAATCTGCACCAGCCAAAATACTTTAATACACTAAAAGGGTACAGGATTAAGCACGTTTGTCTGTGAATCCAGACTTCTTCAGAATCATTAATCAAACCTGTGTAAGCATTTAAATATCTCACCCTGTATATCACATGACCATACACACCCAATCATAAAACAGATAATTTAAGCAGTGTTAAAAAACATGACGTATCAAACTATATAAAATTTCAAACTAAGTAAACATCCTATTGAAATGTGTTCATTCAAACCTGGGGGGGGGCATGGCATTTATTTGAGTAGCCATCGCAACTCCCTAACCTCAATCAAATCTTCCCATGGTCCCCCCTAGGATTAATCACAATGTGTTCAAGCACAAAAAACAAAAAAATTATGATCAGGGTGAGTTACTATATGTTTGGCCAAGGAGTTTTTTAAGTTCATCTTCCTTATATCCAGGTGTTCATATATTCTCTCCCTCAACCTTCTTTGTGTTTTGCCCACATAAAACCCATTGTATATCTGGCAGACAGCTAGGTAAGCCACTCCCTGTGTATTACAATGAGACTTAGCTCTGATTTTAATTCCATTGACCATTACCTGGTCAAGAACCAGAATATATTTGCATTGGTTAAGAAAACACATTTGGAAGTGCCAGTTTTTTTTGTTACTAATGAAGCCACCCTCATCAATGTTCCACTCCAAAAAAAATTTGTAGATTTACCTTACCTCTCCGGTAAACAAAAACTGGCCTCTGCCCATCCTTTTCCAGAGTGTCACTAAAACAAGAAAAAAATAGATCAGTTCTTCCTCAATACATCCCTAATATGAAAATCTTCCAACCAATATTCCCTTACAAAGGCCAAGTGATGATTAGTTGTCAAAGTGATAGTGAGATTGGACATTTCTGCACTTGATTTAAAAATAGTTTGTAATAACAGGAGAATGTCTCATTTCTCCCTCTTGCTAATCATTTCCAACATCACAGCAGAAACCATCTATTTGGGATAACCCCTCACTAAAAACATATCTCCCAGTATCTTACTTTCTAATGTAAATTGATTGTCATCAGAGACCATCCTGGCCAGTCGGATGTATTGACCTTTAACTATACCTTCTTTTTGATGCTGTGAATGGTTTCCCTCATAGTGTAACAAACTGTTACAGTGTGTGGCTTTCCTGTAAATCATACTAACAAAACATTGTTCCAGGTCATTTTTTGAAAGCTTGACATCTAAGTAACTTATACAGTCATGACTGAAAGAATAAGTGAATCTAAGAAATTATGTGGTGGAATTCAAATAATCAATAAAACTAGTGATCTCACTGGTAGGCCTATCCCACACAATAAAAATGTCATCTAAATATCGGAGTTATAACTTCCAAGGCTTGATGGAAAACCTTTCAAACAAAAACTGCTATTCCCATTGAAGGAGGACAATGTTGATAAAAATGGGGGCACAAGAGGCCTCCATAGCCACACCTTTAACCTGATGAAAATACTGTCCCTCCAAAAACACAAAATTGTTTTTAAGATCAATTTCCATACAAGTGTCCAGAACATTGATGTTATTGTTATCTAAACCGGTGGATTCACAAAGAAGGTCATGAAAGCAGGCTACACCAGCTGAATAATGTTAAATGGCTCCATTACATCAATCTTGCAGAAAACAACATTAGTGGAATAACTGAGGATGTTAAGTTGTCTATCTCGCCTTCATTCTTGCTGGTTGGGTTCGGAGCCGATCTTCGGCTCCGACTCAGCCATCTTCTAAAGCACGAGAGCTACATACTGGCTCGAGGCCTCCCATATCCCATGATGCCTGGTGCTAGAAACCCAGATCTCGTTTGCCGCTTCTGCTGCGAGGTTGCTCTACTGGCTCAGGTCGTATAAAACTTTTATATGGTGTCTTTTCTATCATAAAACTAGTTAGCTTTAGCATAGAAATTCTTGTTTAGATATATCTTTGGTATTATAGTTGTGTTTGTGTCTGAATCCTTGTCTTTACCCCCTCAGAAACTCGTTTTTATTTAGAGAGTTCCCCTCCCCCTTTTCTCTTTCCTCTTAAGGTTTTCCGTTTAAGTTAGAGGATAACCTTACCTCTAATAGGTTTCCGGTTAAGTTGGAGGATAACCTTTTTTCTCCCTATCTCCCTTAAAAAAAAAAAAAAAAAGAATTCCTTTATTACTGTTAGTTAGTTTAGCTATAGTTAATTATAGTTGTTGTAGTGTAGTTGGTTCTGGTAACTGTAGTGTATTTTTATTGTGGTTAGTTACCTTAACCCTTTGGTGTGTGTGTTTTTTCCTTGGTTTTTCTTCTTTTGGGATGTCCAAGGATCCTAAGCCGTCCGGATTCAAGAAGTGTGACTCATGCTGTCAGAAGATGTCTCTGACAGATGTTCACACTTCTTGTGTTTATTGTCTGGGCGCCGTGCACCTGTAGGACTCTTGCTCGATTTGCCATGCGTTCAGTCCAAGAGTCTTGCAGGAGCACAAAAACAAATTGATCTTGCGGGGTCTGCTTAAACCCCAAGATTCACCAGCGAAGGCTCAGCCAGTGAAATCTTCTAGGCCACCTAAACATTTGGCTCCCGGTTTGGAGCCGTCGTTGGGTGAAGCCATACCGTCCATCTCAGCTCTGGCTGGAACCGATGTTCCTCCCTCCCAGTCGGCTCCGACATGTTCTTTGGAGCCATCTGAGAGTCGAAAAAGCTCCAGGTCTCCTTCCCTGGAGTCGATACGTTCGGCTCCGAAGTCGCCTCTGCTCCAGTCGGAGCATAGTCATCGCTCATCCCACTCTTCTCAGTCCTCAAGACTTTCAGACCATGACTTGGAAAGAGTGGTCAGTAGGCTGTTAAAATTGCAGCCTTAGACAAAATGTTGTCCAGCCCCCCTCATCAGGCGTTGGCTCCGTCCACAGCTGTAGATATTGCTCCTCCGACTCATCCTATGAGCTCGGAGCCGGAGTTCGTTGGGGTTCGAGTCGTGGAACCGTCGGCTCTGATCCCTTGTCCTGTGGTTCCGTCTCGGCTCTGATCTCTTCCATGGTACTGTCCCTGGAGGGATCTGGACACCGAGACTCCCTTGTCGGCTCCGAGGGGGCGAGTGGCATCGGACCCTTGTCCGACCCCGCTCTCCCCCTCGGTGCTTCAGCTCAGGTGAGCTCGGCTCCCACTTCTGCCTCGGAGCCGTCCCCCTCGGTACGGGGAGGGGTTCTGGTTTCTTCGGAACCGGAGCCATCTCTGCGTCCAGGCAGGGATGCCTTCGAGGTGATGAGGAGTGTACTGTACCCAAAGTCAGTCCCACGATCGACTCCATCGGCTCTTCCCCCTAGGGTGCCTGCGTCAGCCTCTGCCCCTCTTCCAGACCCCAAGAGTGGGGATCCAGTGCTCCAGGACACCCCTTTGGGTGTATCCTCCTCTTCCGAGGCCTCCCCTGACCATTCAGAGGAGCCACCTCGCAAGAGGAAATGCAAGAGGAAGCATGTTGACTCCCCCGAGTCTGTCACATCGGATACTGACTTAGAGGAGTCGGAAGGGTCCCAAGATCCCCCTCTGAAGATGTCTCCTTCTCAGACATCCTTGAGATGCTTAGGCAGAGGGGGAACTGGACTGCCCTAAGCCCTTCTGAGGATGAGTCAGTATTCCTGGACACGTTTGGATCCCGACCTTCCACCTCCTGGGTGTCTCCGCCTTTCGACCCACTGATGTCTGCGGTGGCTAGGAAGGCGTGGACGACTCCAGACACAGTGGAACCGACCCCTAGAAGACCTGCCAAATTCATTACTGCACCGCAGGACAAACAGTTCTTGACCAAAGGTGTCCCCGTTGATGCCATGGTGGTAGCGGTGACAACAAAGAAGGAGTTGGCTGAAACTTCATCTGCCCATCCCCCTAACAAGGAGTCCAGGACGATGGACAGATATGGGAAGCGGATGTTCTCTTTAGCGACCTTTTTTATGCGGTCCTTGAATTACCTGTGCCACTTTACCTGTTTTCAGAGGGATCTCCTGAAAGAGCTTGGAGATACCCTCCAAGATCCATCAGCTGAGGGGGGCCCAGGCTAAGGCAGCCACCCAGCTGGCGACTCTTAATTCAGTGGTAAACTCCTCCATGAGGCTCATTTCATATGCAGCCAATAGGACGAGTAGAGCCGCAGGCACAGGCGTGGCCCTAAGGAGGAACGCTTGGATGCGGCTATGTAACTTTGCAGAACCTTTCAGAGCATCTTTCACCAACAACCCTTTTAATGGTTCCTTTCTCTTTGGATCACAGGTGAAGGATACCCTTACCAGGTGTGAGCAGGAAGGCAAGACTCTCTCTGCCGTAGGAGTCCGTTTTTCCACTCCTTCCAGACCATATCCCAAGGGTCAGAAGAGTGGAAAGATGTGGTTCCGGAAATCCCAGGGAGCCTTGCCGGACACACGTGGTGAGTTTCCCTCCAGGGGCAGAGGAGGGAACAATAACAGATGCCGCCCTCGTGGCAGAGGGGGTCCGCAAAACCAGGGCAGCAGAGAATCTTTCTCTGACAAGCCCTTCCAGCATCCCTGAAGGGTTGCCCGGCTGCTCACCTCTGGAGGCAGTCGGGGGAAGATTATCGCTGTACCCAAGAGCCTGGCAAGGCATAACACAAGACAAATGGGTACAGTCCGTTATATCCGGAGGCTACAGAATTCCTTTTGTTCACGCTCCTTTATTGTCGAACAAGGCCCTTCCAGATGTTCCACCCAATCTAAGGGATCAAGCAGTTCAGGAAGTTTCAAAACTGCTGAGAAAAAGGGCCATCCAGCAAGTCCCAGCAGACCAGCAAGGATCCAGAATTTACTCAAGGTTCTTTTTGGTACCAAAAAAGACAGGGGACTGGGGACCCATTTTGGATCTCAGCAGACTAAACAAGTCTGTACAAAGAACGAAGTTTCGGATTGTCACGCTACAGTCCATTTTATTCTTCCTGGGTCAGGACAGTTGGATGTGCTCCATAGATCTTCAGGATGCGTACTACCACATCAAAATGGATAGGCGCTCCAGAAGATTCCTGCGCTTCCGGCTGGGAGCCAGCCATTATCAGTTCAGAGCTCTGCCCTTTGGTCTCACCACAGCCCCCAGGGTGTTCACCAAATGTATGGCAGTAGTTACCGCTCACCTGAGACAGCAAGGATTCCAGGTGTTTCCGTATCTAGATGACTGGCTCCTCACTGCTACCACCAGGCATCACCTTCTGCAAGCCAGAGACTATACTATCCAGACGTGCTCCAGACTAGGTATCACTATAAATTTCGAAGAATCTGCTTTGTCGCCTTGTCAGTCTATCCTCTTTATAGGCGCAAACTTAAATACAAAAGACAGGTCAGCCAGCCTTCCACCAGACAGGGTGTTAGTCATTCGGCGGCATGTCCAGGTCTTGTTACAATGCAAGAGAATTCAAGCCAGGTTCGTCCTCCAAACCCTGGGTCTCATGGCAGCAGCAATCATACTCGTCCCTCTGGCACATTTTCACATGAGGATCCTCCAATGACGTCTTTTCACCCAATGGTCCTTCCAGCAGCTTCCCATGTCTCACATGATTATCATCACAGAAACATGCAAAAAGCAACTTGCGTGGTGGATGTTCTCCTCATCAGTGCCCCTGGGCAGACCATTTGTACTTCCCCCTCCAGTTGCTACGGTGACCACGGATGCCTCCCTGATCGGGTGGGGGGGGGTCATTATCAGGGCAGAACAGTCCAGGGTACCTGGCAACCTCAAGAGTACCATCTGCACATAAACATCTTGGAGATGAGGGCCGTGCTTTTAGCGTTGCAAGCTCTTCAGGACTCTCTTCCTACTGGGACAATTGCAATTCAAACAGACAATATGTCAGTCGTGTGGTACATCAACAAGCAGGGCGGAACCAGGTCCTACCCCTATGTCGAGAAGCACTCAGACTCTGGCAGTGGGCGATCTCTTCCCAACGGTTTCTGACCGCAATGCATATCCCTGGGAAATCCAATGTCATAGCAGACAGGCTGAGCAGAGCTATTCTCATGCCTCACAACTGGTCTCTGAATCCAGTAGTGGCGGACCAAATCTTCCGCAAATGGGGGCAACCTTGCTGCGACCTCTTTGCCACCCCCATCAACAGCAAGTGCAGCAACTTCTTCTCTCTCCTACCACATCCAGAGCATTCCCCCAGAGACACTCTAGTCCACGATTGGCCTCAGGGACTTCTATACGCATTCCCTCCTTTTCCCCTAATTCCCAAGCTGATACAGAAAGCTACCGTATTGGGTTGCAGAATGATCCTCATTGCTCCGTACTGGCCTCGACAAATATGGTTTCCATTATTTCATCATTATCTTATCGAGCAGCCTTGGACTCTGGACCCAGCTCCAGACCTCCTGATCCATCAGTCGGGTGGGCTGCATCATTCCCTACAATCTCTCAAACTCACGGCTTGGTTGCTCCACTTCCAACCCTAGCCAGGCTTCCTGATATCTTCCAACTGGTGCGTGAAATCATTTTATCATCGCACAAGTCTACCACTAGAAAAACTTACGCTAGTAAGTGGAAACGTTTTTCTTCCTGGGCAGAGGATAAGAATATAGACCCCCTTTCAGCCTCAGTTCACCACATCCTGGAATTTCTTGCGGAGCTCTTTCATACTGGGTCTGCTTCTGCTACAATTAGAGTGCAGTTAGCCGCAATTTCAATTTTTCACATTGGCCTTTCAGAAAGTAATATAATGTCTCATAAGCTTTGTAAGGCCTTCCTCAGAGGAACCACTCTGCTCAGGCCCCCAGTTAGAGATCCTCCATCCCCGTGGGATCTGAATTTGATTCTAGCCTCTCTAATTTTGCCCCCCTTCTAACCTGCAGCTTCCTGTTCTTTGAAGTTTTTATCTTGGAAAACACTTTTTCTGGTAGCAATTACTTCAGCGAGAAGAGTTTCTGAACTGCAGGCTCTTTGTATCCATCCCCCTTACCTAGTGTTCCACAAAGACAGGGTTGCTCTTAGGACTAATCCTTCCTTCCTTCCTTCCTAAGGTCTCTTCTGAGAATAACTTGAACCAGTCCATTGATCTTCCTGTATTTTTTCCCAACCATTCCAACAGGGGAGAATATAAGTTACATCAGTTAGATGTTCACAGGCAACTGTGCTTTTATTTGCATAGGACTAAGGACTTCAGAAAAATCGGATCAGCTTTTCCTCTCTTATGCAGAGGGCAAACAAGGCCTACCAGTATCAAAAGTAACTTTATCTAGGTGGCTGACTTCTATCATAACCTTTATCTATCAGCTGAGGAAAAAAGAATTGCCTGTTAAACCTAAAGGCTACTCCACTAGAGCATTAGCCACTTCTGTTGCGTTTCAAGCTAGGTTGCCCATGGAATCTATTTGTGCAGTGGCCACGTGGGCAAATCCTCATACTTTCATCTCGCATTATAATTTGGACATGGTTTCCAGGAGCAGAGCTGATTTTGGTTCCACTGTTCTGAAGAGTCTGTTCCACTGAGCCGCCCAGGATATTAGGTGCTAGGGACGCTGTCTCAACCAGCAAGAATGAAGGCGAGATAGACAACTTAACATAAAGAAGTTATGTACCTACCATAATGTTCCATGTTAGTTGTCTCCTCTCCCCTTCTTTCTTGCGTCCCACCCTCCATCCCCCTATCCTACTAGACCAAGAAGAGTTTCTCTATGGATTTACACTGGCTGAGTCTTCTCTGGCTATCCCACTCTACCTAGTAGTCTCTGTAGTTGGGCTTATGTATGATAGGATAGGATTCCTTCATTATTTTGTCTGTTGTTAGTCTCACCAAATGAGATCTGGGTTTCTAGCACCAGGCATCATGGGATATGGGGAGGCCTCGAGCCAGTATGTAGCTCTCGAGCTTTAGAAGATGGCCGAGTCGGAGCCGAAGATCGGCTCTGAACCCAACCAGTAAGAAAGAAGGTGAGAGGAGACAACTAGCATGGAACGTTATGGTAGGTGCATAACTTCTTTTTCTTTATCTTCAGCAAAAAATCCCAGGAGTCAAGGCAGAGATGATGAAAGGAGTCTAATGAATTCTTCAACTTCAAATCAATATATTTACCAAGGGGGTGCGTTTTTGACTTCTGGCATTAACAACGGGTCTCTGGTGGGTCAGTGGTGCTTTTATATATCTTTGGGATTCCAAAAATACAAAGCACTACAGGATACTTGACATGAAAATACTCAGACAACTCAAGACCAGGTTTACCCTGATCCAATAAATCCTGCAACAAATAATCTTTCTGTAGGCCAGATGTATAATATTAAGAAATGTTTCCTCATAAGTCACAATCCAAAAGATAACTGTTCATTATATTTAGATAATCACCCTTGTTCATAATAACCACACACACCCCTTGTCTAGTTTCATTACCCTTAAACTTTTATCATTGGCAAGTTCTAACAACAAAGCAAACTTGTGGGAATTCAAATTACTACCACCCACAAACTTGAGATTGTGATGATGTAAAGCCCTGAAATCAAATTCCACCAGTTTTTCCAAAATTAGTAAGGGTAAAGCGAGGGACGGTTAAATGTACTTCTCCGGATGCAAAAACTCCCTCCAAAACCAAGTCAAATATTAAATGAAGGTTTTGCTTCCTCAAATATATCTTTAAGTCAATCAGTAAACTGTCAATTTTAAAACTTGAAGAAAGGACAAACGTGAACCCTTTACTTAAAAGATTGACGTGGTCAGTAGTACATACACAGTTACTAAAGTTGTAGAGAAAAAAGTCACCTGCATTATTCTTCACTATCGACAGCCCAGTATCACAAACAACCAAATGGGTAGTCTCTGGAAAATCCACAGATAAATTCTTATCTAATGAAAGTTCTTGTTCCGATAACTCTGCTGGTTCTTTCTGTAATTGGAGTTGTGTATATCTCAGTGTACTGGAGGCAGATTCTGCTGCCGTTCCCTCTTGTTTTTCAATTGTTCTGATGTACGGACTGGATCTCTCTCTAAAGGGGGCTATTCATAGTAGTTAGGCTCCTCCTCCTCGACAAAAGCCCCCCTCATTGGTATCCTGATAAAAGGAATTTCTCCTGTTGGGGAGGAAAGGCACACCCCTCCAGATACGTAAATCTGGTCCCTTTCAAACTTTTTTCTTTTCTTTTTTTATGTGAAGAATATATTTATCGATACAGTTGAAAATACTTAAAATTATGTCTTGTGTAATACGCTGGTCAAGCTTACTGGCCTTGGCAGTTAGTACATCTACTTCCCTTTGATTGTGCCTGACCAAACATTCTAAAAGCTTGCACCTGACCAAACACTGTAAAAGCTCACACCCATGCTTGTCATATAAAACAACTAAATCTTTGTACAGTGGGGACTCAGCAGTTAGCCCCATCAGAAATTCCCAAAGTTGCAAACCCTTGGGAATTTTCTTTACTTTCAAACACTCACAAAAGTAAATATATTCTAGTTGCAGTTTGCAGCACCTGTGTAAAATTTGTTCATATTTGTCCATGAGCTGTTTAAAGAAAGGTGTGTCATCAGAAACACTGACTCCAAAGACTAGGGTACTGTTAAGCCAGTCAAACAGTTTCTCTTTATCTTTATTCATGGCTGGCTGGTTAACTCTAATGTTCTGTGGATAGGTCTGTGCAGCAGTTAGCAAACAGGATGGACTTTGAAGAAAATCAAGGGTCATGGAACTGCTGAATGGAATTAACTTTTAATGTTAATTCCTGCACTAGCTCGGTCAACAAGCCAACATTGGGGACTATATTTTACAGATTAACACTACGTTGGCTGCTGCTGCTCACAGCTGCATCAGATGAAGACATCACACAAAAAACAAAGACATAATGTAGACAAAACTATCAACAATACCAAATCCAATAAAGAAGCCACAGAAAAAAAGCTGCACCCAGCCAAAATACTTTAACACACTAAAATGGTACAGGATTAAGCGCTTTCATCTGTGAATCCAGTCTTCTTCATAATCATTAATCAAACCTGTGTAAGCATTTAAATATCTCATCCTGTATATCACATGACCATACACACGCAATCATAAAACAGAGGTAATTAAAACAGTGTTAAAAAACATGATGTACCAAACTATGAAAGATTTCAACCTAAGTAAACATCCTATTGAAACATTCAAACCAGCAGCAAACAAATAACTCAAAAAATAAATAAAATAAAAATGCTGTATCAGTATAGTAAAACCAGCAGTATTTATTCGAACTACAAAGCCAATAGCACGTTCATCTCCTCAATTGGAGACTTCTTCAGACTAAGGCTTCAACACTCCCATTAAACATTTATATACTCATTAACATGTCACATGACTTAAATTTAAACATGTAACATAACTAAATCTAAAAAGATATCTAATGATAAGTTAATAAGACAGTATTAGCAGTACAAAATAGTACAGATTCTAACACTATAAAAAGTATTGTTATGAGAAATTGGGGAATATTGAAAGGCAATAGATAAATTCTAGAAAAGGTAGGAGCCGAACCAAGGTTTGTCAAAAAAGGGCCAAAAATTATAAAGATTATTTTCAAAGTAAGTTAAATAGGCCTAAAACAGTTGAGCAAAAGAGGGGAATGATAAAGTGTTTCAACTGTAATTATTGCCAATATTTGTATACTGATGGTAATGAATTGGAAGTTGGAAAAGTAGTAGTACAGGTTCCTGGAAGATTTACCTGCAAAGTTAAAAATGTAGTGTATTTACTAATGTGTTTTGAATGTACATCATTCTATATGGAAAGAACTAAAAGGGAGTTATAGAAGGATCTATGATTATAATTATGCAATTACACATGGAGATATGAAAAATGCTATGAACAAACATTATATAGAAAAGAAATGTAAAGTAAATTTTAAGTGTATAGTGTTAGATGTTTTAATGAATGAACACAATATTATTAATGCTGAAAAAGAGTTAGGTTGGTTAGAGTATTGTTGGCAAGTAAGGTTAAATGCATGCCCCCCCCCCCCAAGATTAAATAACAGGGAATAGTTCGCAATGTATTTGAGAAGGAAGGAGTTAAAAAAGTCAGTTTTTTAAAATTGATGTACTGTGAACAGTTTTTATTAAGCGTTGTGATTTACTTATCATTACATATCTTTTTAGATTTAGTTATGTTACATGTTTAAATTGAAGTCATGTGACGTGTTAATGAGTACATAAATGTTTAATGGGGTGTTGAAGCCTTAGTCTGAAGAAGTCTCCTATTGAGGAGGCGAAAGCGCTAACTATTGGCTTTATAGTTCGAATAAATACTGTTGGTTTTACTGTACTGATACAGCATTTTTATTTTATTTATCCTACTGAAATCTATTCATTCACACCGGGGGGGGGGGGGGCATGGCATTTATTTGAGCCGTCACTGCAACTCCCTAACCTCAATTAAATCTTCCCATGGTCCCCCCTAGGATTAATCACAATGTGATCAGGCACAAAAACAAAAAATTATGATCAGGGTGAGTTCCTATATGTTTGGCCAAGGAGTTTTTTGACTTTATCTTCTGTATATCCAGAAGGTGTTCATATAGTCTTTCCCTCAACCTTCTTTGTGTTTTGACCAGATAAATCTCACTGCATATCTGGCAGACAGTTAGGTAAACCACTCCGTGTGTATTACAATTACAAAGGACATAGCTCTGATTTTAATTCCATTGACCATTACCTAGGCACTAACCAGAATATATTTGCATTGGCAACAAAAGCCACATTTGGAAGTGCCAGGTTTTTTATTAATAATGAAACCACCTTGATCGATGTTCTGTTCCAAAAAATATTTTATAGATTTACCTCTCCAGTAAGCAAAAACTGGCCTGTACCCAATCTTTTTCCAGAGTGTCACTAAAACAAGAAAAAAATAGACCAGTTCTTCCTCAACATACCCTAATATAAAAATCCTCCAACCAATATTCCATTACAAAGGCCAAGTGATGATTATTTGTCAAAGTGGTAGTGCAAATGAACATTTCTGCCCCTGATTTAAAAGTAGATGTTATGTTGTCCTATCTCACCTTCATTCTTACAATGATGGGTTCGGAGCCAATTCTCGGCTCCGACTCGGCCAAATACATAGCTGAAAGTCTCAAACTTAGCTCGTGGCAAGTAGGTATCCCACAATGCAGTGATGTAATTCCTCAGATCTCATTTGCCGCTTTACGAAGTTGGATGCGCTCATCATGGCCGTGGCTAAGTTGTAACAAAGTTTTCTTATATTTCCTGTAAAACTGTTCTGTTTTATAAAAGATAGCTTAGTTTTCAATCATATTTAAATCATTGTACCTTTTTTTCCATTATAGTTAAATAATTATAGTTTTATTCCCTTTGGCATAGCTTTGGCTGTCGCTTTTTAGGCCTATCTGTATCCCTTGTAGTGGTTGTTTCTGTATGTCCTAGTTTATTAGTAGCTCGTCTAAGTTAGAGCTCTTCACCCATTTAAGTTAGAGGGCTTATATTTAGTTTGTTGTTTTGTCTGGGAAATAGGGCCATTTGAGTTAGAGGTCCTATTTTTCTCCCTGGTTGTCTTGTCTCCTTCATGTTTCCCGTAGTTACTACTCAGTTTAGTTTTAAAAGTTCGATAGTTAAAACTTTGTTGTTGTTGTTTTTTTGTGGTCTTATCTTTATTATGTCTAAAGACCCAAAAGAGAGGTAGCATAAACCTTTGGGCTTTAAAAAATGCCAGACGTGTTCACAAAAAATGTCCATCACAGATGGACATGTCATATGTGTTTATTGCCTTGGTGCAATTCATCTACAAGAAAATTGTACTTTTTCCTCACTCTTTCAGTGCAAGGGTTCTTTAAGAAAGCAGAAACAAATTGATCCTTAAAGGGCTCTTAAAGCCAACTTTTGAGGAAGCTATCCATAGTTATTCTTACTCTTCTTCATCTCCTTCTTCCAAAAAGGAAAAATCCCAGAAGAGACAATCACCTGCATCATCGGCTCAGTCGGAGCTGCCAGTCAAGCTACCAAAAATCTCTAAGGTCACTACCTCCTCAGCTCCACAGTCCTCGGAGCTGTCGGAGGTCATACTAATTGACAAGCCTGGTTCTTCGGTTCCAAAGTCCTCGGAGCCACAAGATACCTCTTCTCGGAGCTGGTCCATGTTTCACCGGTATCTCTGACATTGAACAAGAACAGTCCGAGGTACATGGCAAGAACACGAGGCTCACTTGCATATAAATGTCCTAGAGATTAGAGCAGTACTTCTTGTGTTGTAAGCACTTCACAACTCATTCCCTCTAGGGACAATTGCGATACAGTCAGACAATATGTCTGTGGTTTGGTACATAAACAAGCAGGGAGAACCAGATCTTAACCCCTTTGTTACGAGGCCCTAAGAATTTGGCAATGGGCAGTTTCTTCCCAGCGCTTTCTAATAGCAACGCACATTCCGGTGAAGACCAACATGATAGCAGACAAGCTGAGCAGGGCTATTTTAATGCCTCACGAATGGTCTCTCAATCAGAATGTAGCGGAAATGATTTTCCAAACACGGGAGTCTGCCTTGCTGCGATCTTTTTGCCACTCCCATGAATGGTTAGTGCAGCAACTACTACTCTAATCCCCCCTCTCGGGGAGACACCAAGAGATGCACTTGCTCACGATTGGCCCTTGGGACTTCTGTATGCCTTTCCTCCATTTCCTCTCATACCCAGAGTCATTCAGAAAGCACAGTACCTGGGAAGCAGGATAATTTTCATTGCTCCTTACTGGCCTCGTCAAGTTTGGTTTCCCTTCCTTTGGCCTCATCTTCAGGAGAAGTCTTGGACTCTGGACCCAGTTCCAGACCTGCTGACACATATGTCAGGTGTGCTTCATCCTTCTCTCCACAACCTAAAATTGACAGCTTAGCTGCTCCACTTCCCAACTTAGTCTTGCTTCAGAATTTCCTCTCATAAAGCTTCCACTAGAAAACTGTATTCTAGCAAATGGAAAAGGTTTTCTGTTTGAGCTCAAAACAGGAACATTGATCCTTTTTCTGCACCCATACATTCTATTTTGGAATTTTTGGCGGAACTTTTCAGCAAGGTTCAGCTGCAGCAACCATCAGGGTACCACTCGCTACAATATCAAATTTTCACATTGGTGATTCTATCTCTAGCTTAATGTCACACTGGTTGTGTAAGGTTGTGTAGAGCCTTCTTGAAAGGTGCCTCCTTATTAAGACCTCCCTTTAAGGAATCCCTTTCTCCTTGGGATTTAAATTTTGTTCTGTCTCACCTGATGTTACCACCTTTTGAGCCCTCATCATCTTCAGACCTCCAGTTCCTTTCCTGGAAGGCCTTGATGTGAAGTTGTTAAATCTCGCCGTTTAGTCTCACTGATGGGTTCGGAGCCGAGGATACGGCCGATAGCAAAGCTCAAAGTTTGCCAGTAGCTTGAGACCAAGCCCGTTATCTCACAATGCACTGCTGGAATTACCTCAGATCTAGTTTGCCGTTGCAAGAGAGATCTCGGTGATCCAGCTATCTCGGACAATTTGTGATAAAAAACAGCAAGTTTTATAAAAAAACCTTTCTTTTTTGTTTTTCCATAAGATAGTTGTGTGTTAGTGTTTGATAATTAGATAATAGAATCTGTAGTTTTAGATAGTTAGTGCCCTGTTGGCTTAGTTAGTTTGTGTGGGCCTTTAGCGCTATTTAGACTTATTAATCTTTTTCTAATAGTCAGGGTTTTTCTCTGTGGGCCTCTTTAGCTCTATATCTGTAATCTATAGTTATTTGTTATAGATAGTGCCTGGATTGGGCTTAGTTGTTTTGTGGGTCTTTACAAGTTAAGTAAGGACTTTACTGTTTTACTTTTGCAGTATACTGATTTGTTTTACTTAACTATGTCGGATGACAAGGAAAAATCCCATCCTAAATTGGGATTCAAAAAATGCCCAGATTGTGGGCAGAAAATGTCTGTCACTGGCGGACACATTCAATGTGTCTACTGTCTGGGGGCTAAACACCTCCAAGACACTTGCAGCATTTGCCATTCCTTTTCTTCAAGAGTCCTCTTGGAGGGAAGGAGGAAGCTTATAGACAGGGGATTACTACAGCATTCCTTTTCCGAGGTGTTGAGTAGCCATGAGGGTACTAGCATGTCCTCCAAATCCTCAAAATCGGCAAAATCTTCAGAACCTAAAGTGGCAAAAAAGGCGAAAACTTCAGAGAGAGGGTCATCGGTTCCACAGACTTCGGAACCAAGTGTACCTTTGATTCGGAGCCAGCTCTCAGTATTGGAGCCGGTCCCTGAAGTTCCTTCTTCTCCTCTGCTCCAGTCAGCACCTTCGGTGCATTCATCTAAGTCCTCAGTCAGCCTTTCAGGTTTGGACGTGGATCGGCTAGTGCAGAAGCTTTTACAGGCACCAGGACTTGCCAAATTGTTGTCGTTCCCAACCAGCTTGTCGGTGCCAAAGACCATGGAACCGGATTTGTCTACTCCTACTCTGAGCCGTACTGGACTCTCGGAGCCGAAGGAAACTGAACCAATGATTGTCGAACCCTTGGAGCCGATACCCACTCCGGTGTTATCGGCTCCATCTACTCGGATGTCCTCGGCACCGACCGAGGACTCTAGGAGCCGACGCTCTCCCATCAGGTCCGGGGAGAATAGTCGAGCCGATTTGTCAGTGCCGACTCTTCCTCTCGGGGCTTCGGCTCAGATGAGCTCGGCTTCTACTTCGGGCTCGGATCCCAGGGTTTCCATGCGGGAGGATCGGACGGTACTCTCGGGTCTGTCCATTCCTTCTCATCGGAGCCATGGTGCCTTCGATGCTATGAGGAGAGTTTTGTCTCCAAAGACAACATCAGCATCGGTTCAGCCTTCTTTCTCCCCTCAAGCTCATGTGTCTGCTTCTTCGTCTACCGGTCGCCCTAAGAGTAGACACCCCGAGCCTCAAGTACCCCCAGAGGGTGTCCCCTGCTCTTCTGAGATCTCCCCAGATCCCCCCACTGTGGAGGTGCCCAGGAAGAGACTGTGCAAGAGGAGGCACTTCGACTCCCCCACAGGAGCCTTTGACATCTGACATGGACTTGGATGAGTCAGAAGGGTCCCCTCGATCCCCCTCTGAGGATATCTCCTTTGCAGAGATACTAGCGATCCTTAGTCAGAGGGGTGATTGGCAGTCTAAGACCCCTACTGAGGACGAGTACGTGCTCTTGAAGGCTTTTGGGTCTGAACCTTCCACTTCTTGGGTGTCCCCGCCTTACGACGAGCTCATGGAACTGATCTCTCATAAGGCGTGGGAGTCACCGGAGGCCATGGAACCTGTTCCTCATAAGCCCAATAAATTCATGTCTGCCCCAGTGGACAAGCCATTTTTGACAAAGGGAGTGCCTGTTGATGCCATGGTGGTAGCTGCAGCCACCAAAAAGGAAGTGTCTGAGACATCCACATCTATCCATCCTCCTAACAGAGATTCTAGGGTCATGGATAGATATGGGAAACGCATGTTTAGTTCAGCGACTTTTTCTCTGTAATCACTGAACTACTTAACCCACTTTACAAGACTACAAATAGATCTCCTGAAAGAGCTAGGAGATACTCTCCAGGGTACGGTAGCTGCAGGGGTGGCCGACAAAGTCAATGCCCAGCTCGCTACCCTAAACTCAGTGGTAAACTCGTCCATGTGTCTCATAGGCTATGCAGCTGATGGTTCGAGTAGAGCGGCTAGTTCGGGCATTGCTCTTCGAAGACAAGCCTGGATGTGTCTCTGTTCCTTTGTGGAACCCTTTAAGTCTTCCTTTATTAACACCCCATTTGATGGCTCATCACTATTTGGGCCCAAAGTAAAGGAAACATTAACCAGGTGTGAGCAGGAAGGCAAGACCTTATCTGCCGTTGAAGTCCGTTTTTCTACCCCTACACGGCCCTACCCTAGGGGAGGGAAAATGTGGTTCCGAAAAGCACAGTGAGCCTTTCAGGACACACGTGGAGAAACCCCCTCTAGAGGCAGAGGAGGGGGTTATAACGGAAGATGCCACCCCCGCGGCAGAGTGGGTCCGCAGCAACAGGGTGACAGGGGTCAGTTCTCCGGTCAACCCTACCAGCGCCCCTGCAAAGGGGCCCGACTGTTTGGCTCTGGAGGCAGTCGGGGGTTGCTTGTCTTTGTACCCAGAAGCCTGGCTAAATATAACATCAGATATATGGGTACAAAGCATCATTTCCAGAGGATATTTCATACCGTTTTCTTCCCCTCCCATTCCTGTAAACAGAATCCCAGATGTTCCACCCGATCTCAGGGAACAAGCAATCGTAGAGGTCCACAGATTGTTAGAAAAAAAGAGTCATCCAACCAGTCCCAGCAGACCAAGTTGGATTCAGAACTTACTCAAGATTCTTTTTGGTACCAAAGAAAACAGGGGACTGGAGACCTAACTTGGACCTCAGCAGACTCAACCAGTTCGTAAAGAAAGAGAAGTTCCGAATGGTCACGCTTCAGTCCATTCTTCCCTTCCTAGGGAAAGGCGATTGTATGTGCTCCATAGATCTCAAGGACGCGTACTATCACATAAAGATGAACAGACGCTCCAGAGATCATCTGCATTTCCAGCTGGGAGCCAGTCATTACCAGTTTTTGAGCCCTGCCCTTTGGTCTCACTACAGCCCCCAGAATGTTCACCAAATGGATGGCAGTGGTCACGGCTCACCTGAGACGTCTAGGATTCCAGGTGTTTCCATACCTAGATGATTGGATCCTCACCACTATCACCAAGCATCAGTTGACTCAGGCAACACAATACACTCTAACACTCTGCCATCAATTAGGCATTACAATCAACTTCGAAAAGTCTGCCTTATCACCATCGCAGCATACCGTTTTTATAGGAGCAGAGTTAGATACCTCAAGTACCACTCTATGTCTTCCGATCGAAAGAGTCTCACTTCTCCGCCAATACGTCAGCTCACTGGTGTCAAAGAACAAAGCTACAGCAGCAGAGGTATTGAAGGTGCTAGGTTTGATGGCGGCAGCAATCCTGGCTATACCACTCGCAAGGATGCATATGCGAATTCTTCAATGGCTCCTCTTTGCTCAGTGGTCGTACCAGAAACTACCGATGCACCACATGATTCTCATCACAAATTCTTGCAAGAGAGACCTTTGGTGGTGGCTGACGTCTCTTCATGTCACAATCGGGAGACCCTTTGTCCCCCCCCCCCAGTAGCCACTGTGACCACGGACGCTTCCCTGACAGGGTGGGGGGGGGCATTTTCAGGGAAAGACTGCCCAAGGCACATGGACAGATCAGGAATCACATCTGCCCATCAATGTTCTAGCGTTGTAGTACTTTCAGGACTCTCGCCCTCTAGGAACTATTGCAATTCAGACGGACAACATGTCAGTAGTCTGGTACTTGAACAAGCAAGGCGGAACCAAGTCTTACCCCATTTGTCGAGAAGCCCTTAGGGTCTGGCAATGGGCTGTGTCGTCCCAGCGATTTCTGTTAGCGCACATCCCGGGGAAATCCAACGTAATAGTGGACAAGCTAAGCAGGGCGATATTGCTCCCTCACGAGTGGTCTCTCAAACAACAGGTTGCGGAGTTGATTTTCCACAAATGGGGCCAGCTTTGCTGCGACCTCTTTGCCAGCCACATCAATTCAAAATGCAGAAGCTACTTTACCCTAATACCACCTCCCGGTCATCCCCCGAGAGATGCACTTTTACACGATTGGCCCCCGGGTCTCCTTTATGCATTTCCACCCTTCCCATTGATGCCCAGATTTTTACAGAAAGCAAAATCGCTGGGAAGGACTGTTATTCTCATAGCCCCCTACTGGCCTCGACAGATTTGGTTCCCGTTTCTCCACCATCATCTGTTGGAAGATTCATGGATCCTGGACCCAGTTCCGGACCATCTGACGCACCCGTCAGGGGACCTCCATCCTTCACTGCAGTCCCTGAAACTGACTGCTTGGCTAATCCACTTCCCCTAATTGCCAGGCTTCATTCAATTTCAGAAGATACAAGACAAGTTCTCTTGTCTTCTCACAAGCCATCTACCAGGAAATTATATGGCAGTAAATGGAAAAGGTTCAAACTTGGGCCAACACGCAGAAAACTGACCCTTTCCGAGCTTTGCTATCATCTATTTTAGAATTCTTGGCACAGATTTTTAAGGAAGGGGCAGCAGCTGCTACAGTTTGAGTCCAGTTAGCTGCCATCTCAAATTTTCACCTTGGGTTTGGTGGCTCAAATGTTATGGGCCATAAATTATCTAAGACTTTTCTTAAAGGCGTTCTTCACATGAGACCTCCTATCAAAATTCCCTATTCTCCCTGGAATTTAAACTTTATGCTGTCTCAAATTATTCTTCCCCCTTTTGAACTAGCATCTTCTTGTGATCTCAAATATTTATCCTGGAAAACTATTTTCCTTGTAGCCATTACTTCTGCCCGCAGAGTGTCAGAGCTTCAAGCATTATCTATCAGACCAGCTTACATGATTTTCCATGCTGATAGAGTATCTCTCAGAACAAACCCCTCATTTTTACCTGAAGTCTGTTCTGAAACAAATATCAATCAGGTCATTGAGCTGCCAGTGTTTTTTTCCCCAACCACTCTAGCAAATTGGAATACATGCTGCACAAACTTGATGTACACAGACAGCTCAGATTTTATCTTGACAGAACTAAGGATATTAGAAAATCAGATCAACTTTTTGTATCCTTCTCAGAAGCCAGAAAAGGCAATCCAGTGGTTAAAACAACCTTATCTAAATGGTTATCCAATTGTATATCCTTTGTTTATGAGAATGCGAGCATGCCATTAACACACAAACCTAAGGCTCATTCTACCAGAGCTGTCTCTGCGTCTTTTCAAACTAAATTGCCCCTTGACAATATTTGCACTGCAGCCACTAGGTCTAAGCCTCATACCTTTATCACGCATTACAAAGTAAATAAGGCTTCAAGAGACAGGTCTTCCTTTGGTTCCACGGTACTGAAGAACATACTTCCATGAGCCACCCAAGATTGAGGGTGCTAGGGACGCTACCTATCAGTGAGAATAAACGGCGAGATTTAACAACTTCACATAAAGAAGTTATGTACTTACCATAACGTTCCATGTGAGTTGTTTATCTCGCCTTTATTCTCATGCCCTTCCCCTTCCTGGCTGACTGTTGACTTAGAGGCTAGTACCATCCTGGTTATTCAATATTTCTTCTTCCCCTTCAGGAAGTGTTCTTGGTAGAAATAAATAAAAGGGGGTGTATATATATATATATATATTATATATATATATATATATATATATATATATATATATATATATAAATATATATATATATATATATATATATATATATATTGTTACTCGCAGCAAACAAGATCTGAGGTAATTCCAGCAGTGCATTGTGGGATAAGGGGCTTGGTCTCGAGCTACTGGCAAACCTTGAGCTTTGCTGTCGGCCGTGTCGGAGCCGAGGATCGGCTCCGAACCCATCAGTGAGAATAAAGGCACGATAAACAACTCACATGAAACGTTATGGTAAGTACATAACTTCTTTTTTCTGGTGGCTATAACTTCTGCCAGAAGAGTATCAGAGTTGCAAGCTCTTTCTGTTAAACCGCCATATTTGATTTTTCATAAGGATAGGGTATCCTTGCAAACTAATCCTTCATTCTTACCCAAAGTCTCTTCTCCAACTAATGTAAATCAATCTATTGAGCTTCCAGTGTTCTTTCCTAATCATAGCAACAAGGCAGAATACAAATTACATCAACTAGACATGCATAGACAACTCAGATTCTATTTGCATAGGACCAAAGATTTTAGAAAATCTGACCAGTTATTCATATCCTTCTCTGGTGCAAAAAAGGGTAGCTCAGTTTCTAAAACTACTCTTTCCAATTGGCTCTCAAACTATATTACCTTCATCTATACCACAAATAACAGAGATTTACCATTCAAAGTGAAGGCTCATTCCACCAGAACAATGGCTACGTCATCTGCTTTTCAAGCCAGAATTCCTATGGACAATATTTGTGCAGCAGCTACTTGGACCACTCCTCATACTTTTATCACGCATTACAAAGTGGATTTGGCCTCCAGGGACAGGGCCTCCTTTGGTTCCACAGTGCTTAAAGGTGTACTCTCGTGAGGCACCCAGGGAAAAGGTGCTAGAGATGCTGTCCCATCATTGTAAGAATGAAGGCGAGATAGGACAACATAACATAAAGAAGTTATGTACTCACCATAACTTTCCATGTTTGTTGTCCATCTTGCCGTTCATTCTTATGAACCCTCCCTCCTTCCCCCTGCCAAAGACTCCTAGTGGACCTGGTGGATGTTTTTACTACCTTCAGGATTTCAGCTTGTTTCTCCTTCTGTTCGGGATAGTATATTTGTGTGTATGTGTATATATATATATATATATATATATATATATATATATATATATATACACCCACACACACACACACACACACATTTCTTTCAGTAGTGAACAAGATCTGGGGAATTACACTACTGCATTGTGGGATACCTACTTGCCACGAGCCAAGCTTGAGACTTTCAGCTATGTATTCGGCTGGCTCCGAACCCATCATTGTAAGAATGAACGGCGAGATGGACAACAAACATGGAACGTTATGATGAGTACATAACTTCTTTTTTTTAATAACGGGAGAATGTCTCCATTCTCCCTCTTAACCACTTCCAACATCACAGCAGAAACCATCTTTTCAGGATAACCCCTTGCTAAAAACATATCTCTCAATATCTTACTTTCTAATGTAAATTGATTGTCATCAGAGACCATCCTGGCCAGTCGAATGTACTGACCTTTAACTATATCTCGTTTTTGATGCTCTGGATGGTTACTCTCATAGTGTAACAAACTGTTACAGTATGTGGGCTTCTTGTAAATCATACTAACAAAACATTATTTCAGGTCATCTTTTGAAAGCTTGACATCTAAATAACTTACACAGTCATGATTGAAAGAATAAGTGAAGGGAGGGCACTGCCAACAAGCCATGTTGCTTTGCCAAAGATGGCCTGCACCTGTCTCCTCTGGGCTTCTGTATTTTGGCTAAAATTTTATCCGCCCTCTTAGAGACTTTTTCAGGCAATGCCAAAGTGACAAATGTACTGACATAGCAAATAAAACCCAAAAGAACCTAAAGGTGTTACTTCTCAATGCTAGGAGCCTTAACAAGAAACTTCACACCCTAAAAGCTCTCCTCACTCTGGAGAATATATAGATCTGTGCCATTACTAAGACATGGTTTAAAACCACAGAAAGTACTCTGGCAGTGCACAGCTACAATGCCTTTAACACATTTAGACCATCATCTGAACAGAAAGAAAATAAAAGTGGAAGTATCTTGATCTACATTAGCAACAAATATACCTCAAGGATGGTTAACAGGATGATACCCTGGAGTTTATCCATGTGCAAATCACCTTAGAAAGAGCCCCTTAGCATATCTTAGTAGGCTATAGGTCACCATCTATGTCTCAAGAGTCTCACAACTCTTATCTTGATCTATTGGAGGCACTCTCCATCCAAGTAAACACGCTATTCATGGGAGACTTTAACTACCCCTCTATAGACTGGGAGACATACACTGCCTCCAGCTTTCAGGCACAACATTTCTTGGATTTTCTTAACACAAATGCCCTTGATCAGTTAGTGCACACTTCAAACAGAGGTTCAGTCATACTGGACCTTGTTCTCACCAATATGGGCGAGTGCTGCACCACCCCACTCCCACCCCAGTGTCACATCCTCACTGGTGAGGTCATATTACAAAGCTGCCTCATTTAAAATAAAAATCAGCTTGGAAAACCTGGCAAAACCTGCTACAATTAAAAACTATTCTAAAGCAAACTACATCCCATTAAGTGATGGTTTGTAAAATTAAATCCCCGAACCAACCCAGAGTTCACAACAGCCTATGCAGAATTATTCACAGAAACACTGTGCAAATATAAATGTCTGCATAGAGGTTGCTGTACCTACCAGAAGTAAGCCCAAAACAAACCCCAAAAGCAAACTACACTGGTGGAATCATAATCTTAACAGGGTATGTAACAAAAGGAAAAAAGCCATGACCGAAGTCAGAACGAGCAACTCTCATAATGATAAGAGCTCACTAATAAAATTAAACAGGAAACTAAAAGAACTAATTAAATCTAACAAGATCAGTTACGAGGTTAAGATAGCTTGTCAGGCTAAAGACAACCACAAGGCCTTCTACAGCTATGTCCAAAACGTTAAAGGTAACATGCAACAGTGCGCTGAACTGGTAATAAATGGTACCACCTTCACTGAGCAAAGTGACATAGCGATTCTGCTGCCCGACAAATTCAGCTCAAAGTTTAGCCTCACACTCCCTGCCAGCCCTTGTGAAATCCCTACCAACATACCGCCCCACTATCAGCAGGGAGCAGGTCATAGCAGAGCTCACTAAGGTTAAAAAGATAGCCTCAGTGGTGCCCAACAACATTCCAGGTTGCCTTACAAATAGCCTGAAACATGACCTATTAGGACTACTTGAGTTATTTTTCAACTACAGCTTCAAAATAGGCAATGTATCAAGTGAATGGAAGATGGCAATCGTTATTCCCCTCCACAAGGGTGGGCCATCAACCGATGCTGAAAACTACAGACCGATTAGGCTGAATAGTCTAATATGCAAAGCCATGAAATAAATTATCATGGAAATGATCAGTAAAGACATTAGCATCCTATAGACACTGGACACATCTCAGTTTGGTTTTGTCAAAGGGAGGTCATGCCTACTTAACTTGGTAGACTTCTTTGAGAAGATAACAAAGGAAATGGTTGAAGTGAACAAAGTGCACACCACCTACGTAGACCTGGCTAAGGCATTCAACTCAATACCTCGCTCAGGTTTTTCAGACATACTCACTGAACGTGGCATAAATCCTTACACAACTTACTGGAGTGCCATCTGGTTCACAGATAGGACCGAAGAAGTCAGGACTGGTGAGGTCTCCTCCAGCAACAGGCTGGTCACCAGTGGAGTACCACAAGGCTCCATGCTGGAACCTGTCCTGTTTGTCATCTACTTCTCAGAGGTCAAAGTTAATATCAAGTTCTTCTGGCTCACCAGTTTAGCAAAGGACTGCAAATTGGGAGATATTTTAAATTCCCACCATGACACTAACATCTTGCAAGAAGGTCTAATACAGAGAAATAACTGGTGCCAAAGCCACTGATTAAAACTCAATGTAAAGAAGTGCATTATAGTGCCTTTTGGGAAAAATGTCTACCCAGGCAAATTCCTCCATTGATAAGACATCCCTAAGAGCTGAACTAATAATTAGAGATCTGGGAATGTATGTAATCAGTAATCTGGCCTTTGACCAATATGTAGCCAAGGTAGTAAGAAAATCATTATATGTTGCTCAACTTATAAGTATGGCATCCAGGTGCAAGGAAGTTATGGTACCACTGTACTCATCCCATATCAGGCCCATCACTGAGTACAGTGCCACCTTCAGCATGTACCTGATTAGGCATACACAGCAGTTGGAATGCACACAGAGGTTCCTCACCAAGAAATCCAGGGTTTTAACACACTGTCCTATGCAGATCACCTTAGAGCCCTTCTCTATACTCAGTGTCTTACAGGTTGTTGAGAGATGATCTGTGCTTGGCATGTAAAGTATCCTTAGATCCAGTCCTGATGGGGCTTTTGCATATCTGCAAAATGAGTAGCATGAAAAACACTAGATCCAGGGCTCTGAAATTTGATTGCTACATACATAGAACATGCTGGCAAGATGGATATGTGACTCAAAGAATACCCATGCTCTGGAGTAGGCTGCTTATCCATATGAAGCAGAGTCTATCTGTTACCCTATTCAAATGTAACCTTAAGTATTGGATGAGAAATATCAAATTCATCCTTGGACTGGACCCCATGCTTTTTATAGACAGAAACCAACAGTTAATGTCATCATCACCGTCAATCCCCTTTTTCCCATGCTCTACATGGGTTTGGGGTGTCATGTCAACTGTCGCCATCTCTCTCTCTATTCGGTGCCATTCTCCTGCCTTCTTTAACACTCATGCCTGACTGTCACAGGTCTTCTCTGACACAATCCATCCACTCTTTGCTGGGCACCCTTGTTTCCTCTTGCCGTTTTCCTTTCTGTCCCAAATCTTCTTCATCAGATTGTCTTCTACTTTTCTGCACGTGTGCCCAAACCACAGTAATCTGTTCTCTTTTACCTTTTCTGCAATTGGAGCTACTTTGGCTTCTGCTTGTATGTCCTCATTTCTGTCTGTCCCACAGTGTGCATTCTACCACCCATCTCAGGCACTTCATCTCCATCACCTCTAGCTTTCTCAGCTGCTTTGCCTTTGTTGCCCAGGTTTCTGTACCATACAGCAGTACTGGTCACACCACTGTTTTGTACACCTTACTTTACAGCTTCTTTGACATTCTTCTGTCATATACTACACTTGACACTGTGTGCCATTTTGCTGCAGCCCCTCTAATTCTAGCTTTGACCTCCTCATTCAGGCGTCCCTTCTCCTCTACCCCCTTCTTATATACTTGAAGGTGTTAAACTGTTCCACTATTTTCCCTTTTATCTCATTTCTCAGCTTTTTCTGAACTCCATCATTTGCTGCCATTACAACTATCTTACCTGCACTTAGTTTCATCCCATGTGCCTTCAGTTTTGCATTCCATTCCCCTATCCTTTGCTGAAGTTCTTGCTCAGAGTCTGTAATGCCACATCGTCCATATACAGCAACTTTGTTCATCTGTCCCCTCTGACCTGTCTACTTATGTAGTCTATCAACCGTATGAACATCAGTGGACTTGGAGCTGAACCTGGTGCACAAGCACTCCCAGGGGGAACCCCTCTGTGAGACCGAACACTGTTCGTACTTGAGTCATTGAGTCCTTGTACATAGCCTGCACTAACTCTATCAATGTTTTTGGGGCTTCAGACGACCAAAGGACTTCCCAAATCAGCTTTCTTGGGACTTGCTTTCTCTAAGTCTAGGAATGCCCAGTTGGACTCTTTCCTCGTTTCTAGATTCTTCTCAGTGATCTGTTTCACTGGTCAGTAGTGCTGCATCCTGATATGAATCTGAACTGCTCATCTCCCTTCTTACTTTCTACTTCTCTGCATATTCTTTTATCAGTTACCCTTTCCAGAACTTTCATGCAAAGTGATACATCTGTACAGGTCATAGTTGTGAATGTCCCCTTTGTTCTTGAACAGTGGCACTAGTATGCTTATTCTTCAGTCTTCTGGGATACACCTTTCTCTCCAGACTGTTATGAATACCATCAGGAGCCATTTCTCCCCTATCTCACCCAGCATCTCTGTCATATCTTCTATGAGCTCATCTGAGACTGTTACTTTCCTTGAGTTAATTTTCCTTAGTGCTGTTCTTACCTCCAGGCTGAGTCTGGAGCAGTACAGCTTCTGTGGGGTTTTCTTCATTCAGAAGCTGCTGGAAGTACTCCTTCCATCTGCCTTTGATGTCCTATGGACTGGTAAGCAGGTTGTTTCTGACATCCCTAATGAACGGTGTCTGGATATCTTCTTAATCTTTCTGTCTTTGCTTTGAAACCTGATATAGTTTCTTTTTGCCATCTACTGACTTTTTTTCTAGAAGTTGGTAGAGTACCTCTAATGCCTTATTCTTTGCTATTGCAACTCCTTTCTTATTTGTTAGTCAAGCAGTATTCCTTCCTAGCCTGGTCCGTCTTTTGTATCGCCCACTTTTTCCTGCACTCCTTTCTTATTTGTTAGTCAAGCAGTATTCCTTCCTAGCCTGGTCCGTCTTTTGTATCGCCCACTTTTTCCTGCACTCCTTTCTTTTGATGACTTCCTGGACTTGTGCATTCCACCACCAGTTTTACTTATGTACCTTATTTCCATACCTGGCTAGGCCACATATCTGTTCTGTAGTCCTCGCACATGTTGTTTTAAGACGCTGTCATTCTTTTCAATGCCACATCTTTCCTCTTCTTCCTGAGGTGCTAGAGCCCTGAGTAATTCCTTGAACTGGTATACTTTCCTCTGTGGTCAACTTCCAGGTCTTCAGGCTGGTTTCTATTGTCCTCAGAGCCTTCTCTCACCACTGCTTGCATCTTATTGTTACAACCAGTAGTTTATGCTGTGGGCAGACTGTTTCATTGAGGATGACTTTGTAATCACTGATTCTACCCCAGTGCCTTCTCCTTACTAGGAGAAAGTCTACCTGAGTTGAGTGTTGCCTACTATCAAGACATGTGTCAGACAGAAGTCTAGAATTGTCTCTCCTTCTTTATTCCTGTCGCCCCATCCATGTGGATCAGGCAATCCTCTTATCTTATTCTGTCTATCATGATAGAAATAAATAGAACATGCTGGAGGGACAGATTCATATCCCAGAGGCTCCCCTCACTCTGGAACAAAATCCCAATCCATATCAGACAGAGCCCCTCAATGACCCTCTTCAAGAAGAATCTTGACGTTTGAATGGGAGATCATAAATTTACCCCTGGGATCTCTTCTCTGTCACTGCTAGACAGAGGCACGGTAAACTAACCTTAAATGGGCTATCTTCTGTGACCTACTATACAGAGGCACAGTCAACTAATCTAAGAAGGGTGGCGAAAGGCAAACACACTCTGACTAGGCTTGTAAATGCCCTAGGGCAGATGGCCTAGTATCAACCTATGAACCTATGTGCATTCAAGTCACCCATTATTAACACCAATTCATGTTGTCCTGCTTTATCTTTTAGGTTCTGCAACAGCTGTCTGAATGCACTTTTTTCCTTAATACCACAGCCCTGCTGTGTCGCATAGGCTGAGATTATGAATGCTGCCCTATCATTCGGCTGGAGTCTGATTGCCATGAATCTCACTAATTCTGATGACATCCCCCACTATCTTCTGAAGCTTCTCTTCACCGCAATTCCCACACAATTTCTAGCCTGTCCTTCTCCTGAGTAGCAGACTCTGGATTCCAAGCCAAATAGCCTTGCTGCACTGCCCTTCCATTATTTTGTCCTGGATACATAAGATGTCCAGCCTCCTTACTATCATGTCATCCCCTTCCAAGCTGTGTCCTCTCAGTGAACCTACACTGAGTGTAGCAATACTTAGTTCATTTTTAGCAGGTTGATTGCTTTTACATCCAGCTTTCACTCAACAGAGCTATCCCTGGTAACCCAAGCTGGGCAACTGGACATTGGCAGTCCCAGTAGCTTATTGACCCAGGGCTGCTGAGCTTTTACAGTGATCACACACTGGGCAATAGGGGCACATATACCCTTCCTATCATTAGCATGGATCCCTGACATAGGTTGGAGTAGGCTGAGTCCTCAACCCAGTTATCAACAGCAAATATCCATGCCCATTTAGCATCATTAATCAACATGACCAAATCACCTACAGCCATATTTTACACCACTGAGTAGCTAGCCTTGTCACGGATAACATTCCCTAACTAACATTGGATGGGTAGTCATAAATTAATCACTGAGCTGGCCACCATGTTCTCTTATAGAGAAAGGCCAACAATAAATTCCCTAAATAACATACCCCCCGCATAACTTTTTAGCAACCTCCTAACATACCCCTCCTAACAAGCATACCCCTCTTAACAAACATACTGCTACAATTAAGACCTGCATGTTACAAGGGGACAAAATTGGGTTGGGTTGTATGGCTAGACTTATAAAAGCCCTGATGATCATTAGCCTAATATATACCTATGAACAAAAATAATGAAATGAATTATTTAGAAATTGTTAAGTTATTTCAGTTACAAAATCTAGAGTAATGCATGAAAGAAGATCATATAAGAACAAGCAAGCAGTCTGTTGAATCAGTGTGGTGAGAAAGAATAAACATTCTTAACTTGTCTTCACAAAGGTTGACTTTATAACAGTGTCAGTGGCTCATTAGTAGTGCATTAATTTTACTGCTGGAAGATCTGAAAGTTGGGGGTCCCATTCCAACACCAGATGCTTAGCTTCCATTTTCCAGCATAATGAAGGGGTGCTGCACTCCTGAGTGTGCCATCCTTCAAATCAGATAAACTAAGCTGCTATTCCCTGAGTTAATGGTAAGACAGATGGCTATAACAGACCTAATGGCGCATATTGAAAAGAGTAGGGGGGACTTTACTATTTACTTATTAACAACATTGTTTATATTTATACTCCTCATGTTAATATTACAACTGATTTTGCAAAAATGAAGACAGTATGTGTTGTTTGATGTTTTAGCTTCATTTTCTATTCAGTTTTTATCTGTAACTGCACCCAGAAAGCAATGACATAGTAGACATTGAGCAATGATTTGCATGTATCTGCAAAGCATTCTTGGTAAAGAAAAAGATCTTACTCCTTTAGAAGAATAGCACTTGACATTGTGATTTCACTTCTGCATAATTGTATATTCAAATTTTCTATGTAAGGCATTCGACCTGCAAAACCTACTGGATAACTTGTATTTCTACGAAGTATAAAATACCTATTATGCATTTAGCATAGGTATATTGTAACCTGTACATCAGTTTAGGCAGTGAGGTATTGTGGGTTTAGTATTTCATGATGTCATGACAGGAGCTTTCAGTTCCAAGAAATGTTTCAGGAGTCCAGCCTTACCAGCAAAATACCATGGCAAAAACAACAAACTTTTTTACATCAAAAATATATAATCTGTTATTATGTATAAAATATAGTTTGTATCATATTTCGAGAGTTTGTTGCTTATACTTCCCTCAAAAAGTGATCAGTATACTTTAAATTTGCAAATTCCACCCTTTAACTCACAACCAGAGCTTTATCTGTTTTATTATTATTATTATGTAGTATTTTACTGGTGTGCTCTCCACATATACAGTATGCATGCAAATATTTTTATCTCTTTAGTCTATCATCCATTCTTCCTTCATCGTCTGTTCTGTATGTTCTACATATCAAATCATGTCTATACTTACAGCTCCAATCTGTCACATGCCCATACCTTTTTCACTATACTCTCCAAACGTCTTTGTGTTTTCACTTTCCAAAGTAAATGGGTCATTGTCCTCTATACACACATATTGCATTTTCTTTCTTTATATTGTTTATATTTCATTAATGCTTTTACTTGTAACTTATTTAACTTCCATCTCTACAAAAAAGTCATGACATTTCCTCTGACTCTCAAACCCTTTCCTTCTCTGTTTGTTTTCTTAGTTCTTTCTTCTAAACACTTCCCAACGCTCAACCTGGTAATGCCTGTATATTATTTGTTCACACCACCTCTTACTTTTCTTACTTATTTAATCAAATGTTATTTTCCATTATTTCATTTTTATAATACTTCCCATATCTCACCTACTTTCTATCATTTTTTTCTTACTGTTTCCTTCCATCTGAGAAAATATATACTTCTAATACTTTAGCTACCAAACATTCATTCTTAGAAGGCATAATAGTTAATATTTAATACACATGTAAATACAACTGGTCTTCTTAAACCCACCCCCTTTTCTTCACTGTATGATACCAAAACTCACATCTAACAAATCTCTTTCCAAATGATGTGGAAACATCAGTATTCCTCCAGCATAACTCTGCTTCCCTAATATTACAAAAAATAATGAAATATACATTTTTCTTAAAAGTTAGACTATAAGATTTCCATCTATCCATTATTTTTAATATCTGTATCAAACCTTTTCAATGCTGTTCAGTAATCATCCTCTTATATTTCACCCATAATCCTTCAATGTCTTTCATAGTGAAGTAAACACATTCCAGTTTCACTATGTTCCCATCTCTTTTACTCTTTTCCTTGCTCAGGGATAACTCATTTCTGTACTAAACATCAGTTAATTCCCTCATCACTGCTGCTACCGAGCCAAAATGTATTGTTCACTATGATCACTGATCCATATCATTCCACATTACTGATAGCTTTACACTATCAAGAAAGAGAATGCTTGCATTCTTCACATCCTTGAAGTGCCATCTATAACCACATTTATCATTGAACAAAAAACAGTCTGCTCATTAGACAACCTTTTTAAACTCATTTTCCTATTCTCATCTTTCCTCCAATCCATCCATTAATAAACAACCTAACTCATGAGTTATCATATATCTTTCTAAAAAAAAAAAAATTATTGCTTTCCTTGGAATTCTGTTTTAGATCATAACATTGAACAACTAACTGGTCATGACTTACATTATCAAATGGCTTCACAATGTCACACATTTTTACTTTCTCACCTTATACCCACTTTTATTATTTGCATCACGTCCTTTATCACATCAGCATCTCTGTTATATTTCTTCGTTTACCTCCATTTACTTCTTCTTGCATTACTTAATGACTTTCCCAAAATTCTTCTGGAAAAATAGACATCACAATGTTATAATCTATATTATATAATGTAAGTATTTTCCATTTTTTTTTAATTTTTCTTATCCTCATTTTCCATAAGAATGATATCACCCCTCTTCATTTTTCTTTTTCTTGCAACCCCTTCTCACCGTATTCATTAAGTACATATAACAAACCCAATTTTTCTGCTTTAGTCATCTTTTTTTTTAATCTGTACTGTACTGTTATACCCTAACACTATATCTGCTTTGCCTTTCTGTATAGGTCAGTTTACCTATTACATAGTTACTTTTCCTGCAACATCATCTATGCATCTTGAGTAATATGTCTCATTTTCCATACTATTTTACTTTCTTCTCCCTCTTCATATCCTTATTATTCATATAACTTTCCACAACAGTCATAATGTCATCTTATCTTTTGACAGTGCTTCCATCTGCATCTTCAGTTTCTAACATCATTCCTTCATTTACCTAAAAGTATATCACTTTTTTTATACTTTTACTTCAATGCTTTTGTTTCATTTATAAATATTTGACTTTCACTTTATTCATTTTATATATATATATATATATATATATATATATATATATATATATATTTTTTTTTTTTCTAAAACATTCTTTATCTTCCTTCCCCAATGCTTGCTCATTTCCATTATATTTTTCTAAATATATTTATTTTTAACATTGATGCTACCCTTTCTCGGTTTCTAAATCCAGTGTCTTATATTTCAGTTTAAATGCTATCCCCCCAGCTTGTACAACTATCCTTAAACTTTCTTATTTTAGTTTGTTTTTGAAATAGCTACAGCTTTCCATAACTAAACATCTTTACTCTTGAACACATTCCTGTCAATCTCTTTAAACACCTTCCTTAATTACTAATATTCTTATATTCACCAAACACAGACCATTTTGCTGTATGGTATTATATGTGTACTTTATTTCCTATATCTATTCTATTAAGAGTATTAGAAAACATGATTAATTCAAATTTGGTCTTTTACATTGACTGTCCTGTAAGTGAATGGTCTCTTTTCACTTTAAACCATCTGAAAATTAATTATTGTCCCTTCATAACTTGATATCATTAAGTTTTTTTCTTTTGTATTCTGATATCAGAATTAATATCTTCTATGATAATACCATCCATATATGGTTCTTGGCCCAGAAATTGTAGTTTATTGACCATTTGGACAGTTTGTCTGTCTCTTTCAATTTTCTGGTTTAAAAGACCACATCTGTGCTTGTTTCCCATCTTTCCTGTAACTAACCTACTGGGTAGCACTAGAAAGCCTTAAACTGATGCAAGCCTTCTAGCTTAGGAGAGAGACTTTGGAGTGATTAAGTATCAGTTTTCTGTACTTTCTTGCTGTACTTAACTGTTTTCCACCTAAACACAGATTTTCCAGCGTTTATTGTGATTTTAAAAGCTTTTTTTCACATATTGTACTTATTTAACTGCCTGCACTTTTAAAAAGTTGTTTTTTGTTTAAATAATTTGTTTAACTGTTGTAGGCTACACACTAAAGAGCAATAGCCTTTTCTGATCCTTTGTAGTCATTTAAAGCTGTTTTAAGTGCATTATTTACTGTTTTTGCTTTATCTTATCAAAAAAAAAACAAAAAATTCCTTGTTTCCCACCTTTCTAAGCTAGTATAGTCCAGTTTTCAGGCTAGTGCTGAATTCAGGGCTGTGATACTAGTTTCTGAGTTGCCCAAACCTTACTTGTTTAGAAGGAAGTTTCTTTGTTCACCTGTGAGAGAGGGGAGCTTTGAGCAACCTATCTGTCCCTGGAGGAGTGGTTCCAGCCCAGAAGTTAGTAGTTTATTGGCCATTTTGGGCTTATTTCTATCTCTTTAATTTCCCTACTATTAAAAACTGAGTTTGCACGGTTTTGCGCACCGGGCAGTGCTGGTTAGCTACGATTAAGTTATTCCCGGCTCCACTAAGTCTCCTCTTCAGTTTTACCGTGAAAACTAGTCTAACTCTCAACCTAAGCACTCAAAAAGCATCTTACGGCCCAGCACTTGCTCAGACCTAATAGCAAGCACTAATATACCCTGACACTGATTGCCCAGCAGGACAAGGCTCTTTATTCACCCCTCAACAACCAAGCGACTAAGCAGCTCACCCTACTATTCAGGCATGACCAAAGGGCAACTTCATGTGCACTCTCCAGTCCAGCTGGTGAATCTGGGAATCCTGAGGCAATGTTACAACTGCCTCATGTACACAGACAACCCTCTCCTCCTACCACAAAACACTAACATATGTGAGATGCAGTTATGCAGCCAAACTGGAAGCTAAGCTGTCTCCACCCAAGACTGGAACAGACAGTCAAGTGGAGAAGGTTAACACTTGCACCACACCTCCAGCCGCACACAGACCTACTAAAACAGCACTGGCAAAAATACACATAAATACACAAAGTCATACTCGGAGGCTCTAAATAAAAACCTGCAAAAGCATCAGAGACATCCAAAGCAGACACCCAAACAACCTGCACCTCCTGTCACAAACCAGACAACACATATAACACAAAATCAGTGTGCCACACAATCACAGCCCTTAAGGCAAAATAACATACCTAACACACTAGTAATAGGTGACTCTGTAGTCAGGTACACTGATGTCTCACTCACTAGGCTGGACAAGCAGAAGGTTACTGTTAGCTTCCTGTTGGGAGCCAGAATCCGCCACATAACACAGGCATTCAGTTCACTCCAGAACAAGTACAAATATGACACTGTCATTGTTCATGTTGGTGTGAATGACCTGAGACTTACCCTCCTGGACTACATGAAAAGAGACATGGAAGAGCTCTCTGATCATGTAGCCCAGGCTGGTATGACTCTGACCCTGAGTGGCATCCTGCGCTCACCAAGAATGATACCTCAGTATAAAGAAAAAAATATCAATTTCAACAGTTGGCTAAGCTTCTGATGTCATTCAAAGGGAATCCAGTGTCTGTCAGCCTGGGACGATATGCTTGACAAGCCGCATTGCTTCGCAAGAGATAGCTTGCACCTCTCACCCCTAGGCTTTTAAATACTGGCCAAGGCTCTTGCTGCCCCCATAGTGCCTTTTTTAGGCAAGGCTCAAAAGTCAAACCCACCTCCATAAACAGCACAATTAAAAAACTGAGGGTTATGCTACTCAACGCCAGGAGTTTAAATCTCAAAATGCACGCGTTCGAAGCACTCCTCAGTATGGAGAACATCGACATCTGTGCAGTAACTGAAACCTGGTTCAAGGCTCCAGAGAGCACCCCAGCACTACTGGGCTACAACTCATACCACACGTTTCGGCCACAGAACACGGACCGAAACACAAAAGGATGGGGTGTGTCCATATTCATAAGGATACCTACACCTCCAGGTTAGTGGCGCAGCATGATACCACTGAGATCATCCATGTGCAACTAACATTGGGCAAATCTGCAATGCAAATTGTGGCCTGCTACAGATCACCCTCCCTGACGCAGGACCAACACTCCACCATTCTGGAGACACTGGAAAACATGAAGGTCCTACCAAACACCCTGATATTGGGCAATTTCAATTACCCTACCATTCACTGGAAAACTACTCGAGTGCAAATTCCCAGGCCCAGCACTTCCTGGAATTCATCAACTCAAATGCCCTGGATCAGCTGGTAAACTCCTCTACCAGAGGTGAAAACATATTGGACTTGGTCATCACCAACATGGGCGACAGGTGTTCCACACCAGAGGTCAACCCTTCACTGGTTAGATCAGACCATAAACTAATCACTCTGGATGTCCACACCCTACCACCACCCCCAACTAAGGAAACCACAGTAAAAAAATTTTCTAAAGCAAACTTCACCTTACTTAAGACAGAGGTGGTAAGTTTCACAGCCCCTACGCTAAAGGATAACACTGCCCAAGATGCAGAAACCTTTGGAAATTCACTCTATGAGCACCTACAAGGATGCATGGATCATGCCATCCCTAGCAAAACCAAGACTCACTCCTCTAAGAGAAGGAAACCAGTTTGGTGGACCCTTGCAATAAACAGGCTATACAATAGAAGGAGGAAACTAGTTCAGAAATAAAAGCAAATCCCAAGAAGGAAAGACATCCCTGATCAGTATCAGTAAGAAACTGAGCTCCCTCATGAAATCATCCAAGGCTAACTTTGAAAGAAAATTAGCCAAGGATTCAAAAGATAACCACAAAGCCTTCTTTAGCTATGTTAAGAATGTAAGTGGCAACTCGCAGATTGCACTGAAGTAGTGCAAAATAGCACAAAATATACTGAACCTACTGATATTGCCAACATCCTGGCAGATAGATTCAGTGCAAACTTCACCCCCCTCTCACCTCCAAAAGGGCCCACAGCAATACCGGAAAAGTATAGTGTCCCAAAAATCACAGACGCACAGCTGAAAACAGCCCTTTCAAAAGCCAGAAACACAGCATCAATAGGACCAGATGGTGTCCCAGGCTGCGTCTTGCACGAACTACAGAACTAACTAACCCCCCACCTAAACACGCTGTTCAACCTCAGCCTGTCCACAGGCTACGTGCCCATAGAATGGCGCACAGCAATGGTTATTCCTCACCACAAAGGAGGGGACACAACTGACCCTGGTAACTATCGCCCCCTAAGCCTGACTAGCCTGGTCTGCAAGGCTATGGAGCGCATCATTATGGAACTCATTAACAAAGACATTGGGAACCTCCAAACACTTGACCCGACCCAGTTCGGCTTTGTTAAGGGCAGATTATGCCTACTAAACCTGGTTGACTTCTTTGAGACAGTCACCAAGGCCAGAGACGAGGGAAAGGTGGTTCACACAGCCTACCTTAACCTCACCAAGGCTTTCAACACCATTTCCCACTCGGGTATTACAGAAAAACTCACCAGCCTGAACATAAACCCCTACGTCACGAGATGAGTTGCCAACTGGCTTAAAGACAGAACTCACACGGTAAGAATAGCGTGCTCCAAGTCCAACTCTAAACCAGTCACAAGTGGTGTCCTGCAAGGCTTGGTCCTGGGACCCCTACTGTTCGGCGTATACTTCTCAGAAGTACAGGCAAACACAGGAGGACTATGGCTAACCAAGTTCGCAGATGACTGCAAACTGGGAGCCATAATTGACTCTCCAGCTGACATGGACATCCTCCAAAAGGGCCTTACTGAGACGGACACCTGGTGTCAAAGTCATGGCCTCAAGCTAAATGCCAAAAAAATGTATAGTCATCCCATTTGGGAAAAACAAAACACCCACGAATTACCACATAGGTGGCAGCCCCCTTAATACAGAAGAGGTAATAAGAGATCTGGGGACTCAGGTAGATAGTAATCTCTCATTTGACAATCGTATTGCCAAAGTAGTTAGGAAATCCTTCTATGTGGGCCATCTAATTACTAAAGGGTTCGCATCTAGAAATAAAGAGGTTATAGTGCCCCTCTACTCATCCATCATTAGACCCATCAGAGTACAATGCCCCATTTGGGATGTACCTCACAAGACACTTCCAACAGCTGGAAAGACCACAAAAGTACCTCACTAAGAGGATTACTGGTCTCAAACATATGTCCTGTGCAGCCTGACTGAAAACACTCCAGCTGTACTCAGTGGCATAGCGCTTACTCAGAGGTGATCTCTGCCTGACTTACAAAGCCATGTCCAACTGAGAATTGATGGACATGCTCCACCTAAAGAAATCCAAGTCGATGTGAGCCACGCGCTCTAGTGAGCTAAACCTCACCACAACAATAAATAGAACATGCTGGAGGGATAGATTCCTGTCACAGAGACTCCCCATGCTTTGGAACAAAATTCCAAATTACATCAGGCAGCGCCCCTCACTAACACTCTTCAAGAGAAACCTTGACAAGTGGATGGGTAACAGAAAATACACCCCTGGGATCTCTTCATTGGCTCTGCTTGACAGAGGATCAGTTAATTAATCAATGGGGTGGCGAAAGCTGACACACACTGGCTAGTCTTATAAATGCCCTCAGGCAGATAGCCTAGTACCTACATATAAACCTATGAATCTATATTTACACCTCACAAAGTTCTGTATTCTTTAGTTTTTCTCTGTCTTCAACTGAAATACATGAATACAAAACCACTGACCTAAGTATCCATCTTTTAATTTCAGAGTTCATACTATAATCAGTATTCTTCCAGGATCCCTCTGTTATATACAGAATTTTTTATTTCTGAAGTATTCATCAACATTACTACCCCCTGAACAAGTATCCTTACTCATACTCCATTATAGTTCTCTTTCGCATTTTCTTATAAACTGATTCCTTTGGCTGACATTTAAAAACTTCATATCACACATTTAATAAACAATGCCCTAAGTAATGTTTCTACACCACTGCAAGACTGTAAAGCTTCTTTATTAATTTATAATATTGTTACTTTTTTTTTTTTGTCTTCCTATATTGTAACAGATTGATTATTCCCTTTCTCCTCTTGTTCCTCATTTTACAGTTAAGCAAATATATTTTCTCCTTCTACAGTTCCATATTTCCTTGATTTTCTACTCATTTGCCCTCACTTATCTCAACTCTCAAATCTTCCAAATTCCCTCTTCTGTCTTGTCATTTTCAATTGTGTGCAGTATTTCTCAAGAAGCATACTCTTATACTTCCCCTTTCTTTTGTCTGCTTACCCTTTTCTCTGTCAATAACTTCCAAATTATCATACTGAATGGTCTCCTCTCCTTCACAGTCAGACCACCAGTGGCTTTCTGTTTCACATTTAGAATTACAATAATTTGCAATAGTTTGCAATGTGCCTCCCATTGCCCACATTGATTACTGTGTCTGTTATTGCATTCACTTATTGTATATCCATGCCACAATAATAGCACGTTTCTCTTTGTCCATCATATTTAACTGTGTTCCTGTCTCCTCCATTAATCTTAATTAAACAAGATATATGCTTAATTTTATTTCCTGTATCATTAAATGTAACCCATATTTCCAATGCCACCATTCATAATTTACAATTATTATACACTCTTTTAACAACATGTATTACTTTAAATATATCAGAAAAATACGAGTTCATGTCTTTGTTTGATATGGCATCATTCTTGAATTGTAAAATAATTCACTTTCTGGCCATATTTACTGTTCTAGAATATGCATATTTATACAACGAAAACCCACTAGTTTTGTTTCCATGTATGTAACAACTGGAAATTCTAAGATTAATTCACGCAATCATTCATTTCCCTAATCAAATAAAGGAATAAAATCTATAGCTACAAAACTTAACTGCAGTGCACTGCACCTCTATTCTGTCCCAGTATTGATACTTTTTTAAAGCACAGTCCTTTTTTTTTTATTTTAATCCACTGGAAAGGTCTCATCTTTCCACTAGACACCTCCCCACTCTCTCTTATTTCTCTGTAGCCACTGCAGCATACCTTTTCTGAGTTTCCTGAGTTTAACTTTTTGAGTCCTTTATCTTATTATGCTTACATTACAGTTCCACCTCCCTTATTTGATAATACCTCCTCCTAGTTATTCTCATGCCATTCAACAATCAAACTTTGCTGTACATGCAGCTGCACTGCATCCTACCATGAAAGAGTCACCTTGTCAGTAAGTTTGCATTTATTCAGCATAGTTTCTAGACCACACTCACTCAAACTTTGATCTGATAGGACTGTAACTATGGTTTGCGTTATCATTTTGCTACATTCATCTGATATAACTCCTCTTGTCTTAACTTTACCACTTGTCACATTAGCACACCACTCTGGTGGCATAGAGGGATAAAGCCCTGACTATGACTCAGGCAACGTGTTGGATTAGTGGCTTAGGTGTCTGACAGACTGGTAGGGAGGGATAGGCATTCCCACCTGGGAGGAAGGGAGGGAAGACAGTGATATGGATATCTCCCACAATGATTCTTAATGAAGACTGGAGATAGGACATGAACTAATAAAAATGATTCCTAGGGACTGTGGTGTAGGATTCTAGCAATGTCATGAATACTGACTTTTTGGACACAGTGACTGTTTAAAGTAGAACTGCACCCAAAATCTAAAAAATAATACATATATTTTTCAGCATATCCTGAACTTTTCTTTTCTGCATTACTAATATCTCTGTATCAAAGTTTGTTTGTGTCTTTCGGCTTTTCCCGGTTAGGGGTCGCCACAGTGGAACTCCGGTCCGCTAATGATTGGCAGTACTAATATCTCTGTATCAAAGTAAGTAGTTATTACTATTTTCAAATTTATTATACCCAAAAAGGCCCTGAAAGGTGGCTGATATGGGCTGCATGATTTTGTTTTACAGTCAATGCCTTCTCCTTCCTGATGTCATTCTAGAAGGACAGAGAGAAATCTTTATGATGAGAGTATGGTTGACTGTGCTTTTTCTCCCTCATCAGCTTACAACAGTACTGTAACAGCTTACTTTTCACTGTCAGTATCAGTACTCACTTGTAATTATTTTGCTTCCTTTGTCATTTGTAGCCATCTCTGATACAGCAATTTAAGGAATGTTTCAATGACAGGCTTGAAATGTAGCAGAGTTACTTGTTCTTTTCAAAGTAACCGTAGTTTAGTGTTTAAGTCTGTGAAATCTGACCCCTCTGATTAATATGTGTTCTGTGAGCTGAGATCGCTTGTGTTGCATTCACAGTTTTTAATATTGTAGCTAGAATTAGTCTTTGATGATAATATTTCTTCCTCAACTCACTTGACTCGTCTCAACAAAACATTGTATGCAGTACAAAAATGCTGTACCAAAACCCCCAGAAGAAACATGCACTTTTACAGAAAATACAGTGTAGACAAAAATGCAAAACTGAAAAACTGAAAAACTGACAGAACATAAGGGGAGTAAGATGAAAACATGGGTGTGATTCAGAAGAGCTTACATGATATGTGTGCGTCTCACCGTGATGCATACATGGGTGTGGCAAGTTTTAGATTCAGTAAACTCCGTGTAGGGGAGCGCAATCACATGCACTCACCTGCAAATACAGAAGCTTTCGTTGATTGCAAATTTCAGCATAAGTAGCTGAAATTTATGCTAATGAAGCAAATCAACAGGATTGAAAAATCTAACAACCTTTAATGAAACTGTGTCAACTCTGTGTACGTGTTGGCTGTGTATGTGGAAAATTTCTGAGTACAGGAGTCTGCACAGAATCAAGGGCAAGTAAAAGTCCTGAAATATTGACAGAACTGACCCTAACAGTTACCTCCCTGGACTACATGAAAAGAGACATAGAGGAGCTCTCTGATCATGTAGCCCAGGCCGGTATGACCCTGACCTTGAGTAGCATCTTAAACTCACCAAGGATGATGCCACGGTATAAAGACAAAATGATCAATTTTAACAATTGGCTAAAGTATTGGTGTCATTCAAAGGGGATCCAGTGTCTGTCAGCCTGGGATGACATGCACGACAAGCCACGTTGCTTTGCTAGGGACGGCTTGCACCTGTCACCCCTGGGCTTTCGAATACTGGCCAAGGCTCTTGCCACCCCCATAGTGCTTTTTTTAGGCAAGGCTCAAAAGACAAACCCACCTCCATAGACAACACAAAGAAAAAGAAACTAAGGGTAATGCTGCTCAACGCCAGAAGTCTAAACCTCAAGATGCACGCACTCGAGGCTCTCCTCAGTATGGAGAATATCGATATCTGTGCAGTAACAGAAACCTGGTTCAAGGCTCCTGAGAGCACCCCAGCACTACCAGGTTATACCTCATACCATGCTTTTCGGCCCAAAACTCGGACCGAACCACAAAAGGAGGGGGAGTATCCATATTCATCAAAGATACCCACACCTCCAGGTTAGTGGCACTGCATGAAGCATCGGTGACCATCCATGTGCAACTAACAGTGGGCAAAACTGCCTTTCAGTTTGTAGCCTGCTACAGACCACCCTCCCAAACTCAGGAACCCCACCCGGCTTTCCTGAGAACACTGGAGAATATGAAGGTCTCTCCAAACACCGTTATATTGGGTGACTTCAACTACCCAAACATAGACTGGGAGCACTACTCAAGCCCCAACACCCTCGCCCAACGGTTCCTAGAATTTATAAACGCAAATGCCATGGAACAACTGGTCACCACTCTCACAAGAGGGGAAAACATATTGGATCTGATCATCACCAACATGGGGACTCTATGTTCCATGCCAGAGGTATACCCCTCATTGGTAAGATCTGACCATAAATTAATCTCACTGGACATCCATATCCCGTCCCCACCCCCAGCCATCTCAAAAGCAAACTTCACACTTCTCAAAACCGAGGTGGAATCCTTCAAAGCTCCCGGGCCAGTGGAAAATGCGGCCCAAACCGCAGAATACTTTACAAACTCTTTCTATGGACACCTACAGGAATGCATGGATCGTGCTATCCCAAATAAAACCAAGACTCATTCCTCCAAAGGCAGGAGACCTGTCTGGTGGACCCCAGCCATAAATAAGCTATACAACAGAAGGAGGAAGCTACTACATGATAGAGCAAAATCCCCAAAAGAGAAGGCATCTCTGATCAGTACTAGCAAGAAACTACGATCCCTCATAAAATCATCTAAGGCCAGCTTTGAAAGAAAAATTGCACAAGATGCTAAAGATAACCACAAGGCCTTCTTTAGTTATGTCAGGAACCTGGGTGGCAACTACCAGATATGCTCTGAGTTAGTTCAAAATGACAAAAAATACACTGAACCCACAGACATTGCCAACATCCTGGCAGACAGGTTCAGTGCAAACTCCCCCCCTTCCCCCCAAAAGAGCAAATGTCTATCCCAACAGAGTGTAGCCTCCCTGACATCACAGATGCACAGGTGAGAGCTGCCTTCTCCAAAGCAAAAAACACAGCATCAATGGGACCGGACGGTGTCCCGGGCTGCATCTTTCACAAACTCCAAGAAGAACTGAACCCTCACATAAAGTCACTGTTCAATCTCAGCCTTAGTACAGGATATGTACCCAAGGAATGGCGTACAGCAACAGTGGTCCCACTTCACAAAGGTGGTACCACAACGGACCCCGGAAACTATCGCCCTATAAGCCTGACTAGCCTGGTCTGCAAAGCTATGGAGTGTATCATCATGAAACTCATAAACAAAGACATTGGGAACCTCCAAACACTGGATCCTACCCAATTCGGCTTTATTAAGGGCAGATCTTGCCTCTTGAACCTGGTTGACTTCTTTGAAACAGTCACCAAGGCCATAGATGAAGGGAAGGTAGTCCACACAGCCTACCTGGACCTCACAAAAGCCTTCGACACAATACCCCACTTGGGCATCATAAATAAGCTCACCAGCTTAAATATCAACCCCTATGTCACAAGATGGGTTGCAAACTGGCTCAGGGATAGAACCCACATGGTCAAAATTGCAGGTGTCAAGTGGCGTCCCACAAGGCTCAGTCCTGGGACCTCTCTTGTTCGGTATATATTTCTCTGAGGTACAGGCTAACATGGGAGGACTATGGCTGACCAAGTTCGCAGATGACTGCAAACTGGGTGCTATAATCGACTCGCAGACTGACACAAGCATCCTCCAAAAGGGTCTCACAGAGCCGGATAACTGGTGCCAGAGCCATGGCCTAAAGCTAAATGCCAAAAAGTGCATAGTCATCCCCTTTGGGAAAAACAAATTACAACATAGGTGGTAATCTATTAAGTACAGAAGAAGTAATTAGGGATTTGGGGACCCAAGTAGATAGCAATCTCTCCTTTGACAATCATGTTGTCAAAGTGGTTAGAAAGACCTTCTATATAGCCCACCTTATCACAAAAGGGTTCACATCTAGATCAAGAGAGGTCATTGTGCCCCTCTACTCATCACTCATCAGGCCCATAATTGAATACAATGCCCCATTTGGGATGTACCTTACCCGACACCTGCAGCAACTGGAAAGACCCCAAAAGTACCTCACCAAGAGGATCAAGGGACTCAAACAGATGCCCTATGTAGTTAGGCTAAAGAAACTCCAGCTCTACTCAGTTGCTTACCGCCTACTCAGAGGCGATCTGTGCCTGACGTATAAAGCCATGTCCAACCCAGAATTAATGGACATGCTCCACCTCAGGAAATCCAAATCCCTTAGAGCTACACGCTCCAGGGACTTAAACCTCAGCACAGAAATAAATAGGGCATGCTGGAGGGACAGATTCATATCCCAGAGGCTCCCCTCACTCTGGAACAAAATCCCAATCCACGTTAGGCAGAGTCCCTCAATGACCCTCTTCAAGAGTAATCTTGACGAGTGGATGGGAGATCGTAGGTTTACCCCTGGGATCTCTTCTGTGTGCCTACTAGACAGAGGCACAGTAAACTAACCTCAAAAGGGCTATCTCCTGTGACCCACTATACAGAGGCACAGTCAACTAATCTAAAAGGGTGGCGAAAGCCAAACACACTCTGGCTAGGCTTATAAATGCCCTAGGGCAGATAGCCTAGTATCAACCTATGAACCTATAAGTACACACTGTGGATGCTAGAAAATCAGTCTCCCAAATATAAATTTAATTTTTACTGCCATGACTTAAATGCACCTTTGTCCCTCACCTCCAAATGAAGATTAAAATTGTATGTAATGCAGGCTGCTAAAATGTTTTGAAACGCATAAGACAGAGTATTCTAATGTACTGTAAGCATTATGTAGTATGTATCACATATTTAGGCAAAGTAATACCCTGCCTTTTGTTTACAACATTGTGCTCCCCTGCAATTTCCCTACTTATATGGCTACTAAACATGTAGATTCCAGGCTGTCAGCATGTCATTATGCAAATGAGGCCAAAACTCAATAGACTTGTTGAAACACAAAAATGAGTAACCATGTAGGGATGTTCACTTTGTGTAGTCATCTACATGGTGTTTTTGTTTCCAATGAATGTCAGCAGTAAGTGATGACATTGGTGGGGGGAGGAGCTTCCCTTTTTTTCTTAGCATGTTTGCACACTTGTTTGCTTAGTGCACCTGCAGGAAACGGAGCAATAAAAGGTTAATTTTAGTGTTCTTATGTAATTATTCCTGTGGCAGTACATGCATGTTTAGGGCAATAGTCGTGATGGTCCTGGGTTCGAGTATAGGATGTACAAGGTTTTATGCACATTTTATGTTCCATGTTTGCGTGATAGCATAGAGATAAAAATATGAATTTTGTTTATGCTTACCTTATTTTTGGAATGGTGTGCGGAGCCACACGAAGATGCACTTTGCACACTACTGAGTACTCAAGCAGGTGTGTTAAATCATGCTAATTACAGCCTAAGCAGGTGAATTGCATCTTAATTAGCTAATCCCACATGGTGTAACTATTCAACAAATGTATAAAGTACCCGATGTAGCCTTCATTCTTATTTTCCCTCAATAGTTCAATACCATTGGAGTAGAGACTTGCAAATTTTAAAAGAGATAATGCTAGGGGCTGCTGCAGCTATTCTACATCTGTATGTGCTAGAGGCTGAAGCCAGTGCTGCTGGTACTGCTGAAAATAGGCCTAAACTGAGAAGGAGAAGAGTGTTTAGGCCAGGGTAACTTTCCAGGTGCTACATGAGCTGGAGTTTGTAGGGAGCTGCAGGGTGGACAGGGACACATTACAAGAACTCTGTGAGCTCTGCCGCCCTCAACTCAGAGCCAGAGCCAACCAAGGGGAACCCATCCCGGTGGAAGCTAAAGTATGTGTAGCCCCTTAGAATATTAGCTTCAGGTACTTTTCAAAGACCAACAGGGGACATGATGTGTGTGTCGCAGGCATCAGCATCCAGGATCCTCCACCAGTTCCTGGATGCTGTGCTCATACATGCCAGTGAGCGCATACATTTTCCCCCTTCTTCTGAGGAGAGGGCCAGCAGTATGCAACAGTTGTACCATGTAGCACACTACCCTGAAGTATTGGGTGCCAGAGATTACACTCATGTACACATCAAGGCACCATCTTGTGAGCAGGGTAGAATCTACATTAACTGCAAGGGATACCACTCCATCAACTGCCAAGTCATGTCCAATGCCCAGAGGGTTATCTTGAATGTGTGTGTTGGCAACCTGGCAGTTATGATTCCCATATCTGGCACACATCACAGTTGTACCAGATGCTTGCTGGGGGGCATCCCACAGGGCCATTTAGTGGGTGATGCTGGCTACACCCTGGAACTGCGGATGATGACACCCTTCAGAAGTGCACACATACACCCATGGAAGAATGCCATAATGAGGCACACACTCAAACTAGAAACATCATGGAGCGCGTATTTGGGTTTCTGAAGTCATGGTTCCGGTGCCTAGATATATCCGGTTGAGCCTTGCTGTATAATCCACGCACATGTACACAAATATTCACAGTGTGTTATGCTCCACAATCTGATCCTGCAGAAATAGCTGCAGCAGGATCAGCAAGGTGAAAGGACACACATCCCCACACCAATGCCTAAATCACCGCAGCCAGAGTCACAGGAGGACTTGGAGGAGGAATCCCCAGCTGCTGTCCCTGTAGGCAGATGTAGGCATGCTCATTTTGCTGTGGCTAAGAGACATTGCATAGCATATTCACTGATCACTTAGGGACCTAGTATCTTTCCCCTACTCATATATATATATATATATATATATATATATATATATATATATATATATATATATATATATATATATGTGTATATATATATATATATATATATATATATATATATATATATATATTGTTGCCAGGCATCTCACATAACCTTTACCTGTCCATGTATTGGCTGTGTACTGCTTGCATCAGACAGAGTCCGCCCTGAACTAAAGGTGTGGCAACTGCTACATTTGTAAAGTAAGTTCTGAACCTAGACTGTATTCTTGAAGATTATTATGACATATCCTTGTATCTCTTAATTTGGTGCAGTAAGCAAGTAAATAGTGGTGGATTTGTATAGAAATTACATTAACATGTGATTACAGACACTTATTTTACTAATGTGTGTCCAGTTGTAATTAGTAGGCCTCAGGTATTAAGCATTCACACACACAGTCATACCTCTGTAGAATACTGGTAAATCATTCAAGAGAGAAGTTAGAAAGTGAGGCTACACATTGCAGTTTCTGACTTCAGACTTTTTGTGTCATAATAGTAACTGCGCTTTGTTCTCCCACCCCGCAAAAGAGGAGTGTACCCTTATACCTGCCATAACAGTATATTCATGTTTATGCCACAGTTAATATCCTCTCACATTTTAAGGACAATTTTATAGAGTTACTTACACAATGCATGTGTTAGGTAACTGATGTATTACCAACAAACATAGACATGTAAGACAGAAAGATGTATATTTGTAATCACAATTAAAACAGGTTGTGTGACAGTTGTGTTGAGGTATAGGAGGGTGGCCTAATGGTTAAAGTGTTTGTCTTGCAAACACAAGGTGCAGGGTTCATGTCTCCCAAGGGATAATTGGCTAGGCTTAAAATGGCTTGTAAGGGCAGTTAGCCTAGTACTAACCTATGAACATATGGACTACTAACTGCCAAATATAATACAGAGAATTATTTGTACAATATACAGTCCATAATTTGATAGCAGTGTACATTCTTATGCAGCTGGTTGTGTGATGAATGACCCCAGTTTTGTGCTGGCAAGCTGCTTTTTTGGCAAAGAGGACTAAGACAGCCATCCTGTTTGCTGAAACTGTATTGGTGTGAGGGTTATAATCCTGACATAAGTAGAAACTTTGGATGTGTACTGTCAATTGGTAGTGTGCTTTTACAGACTTTGATTGTATGTCCCGTACTTTTAATGTTTATCCTTTTTCTCTTGTTTTAATTCCACATTTGCACAATGTGCCTCATCTGGAAAACATTTCTGAGAAGGCTTATCTAGTTTGCACAAAGTGCAGCATTGCAGAAACAGGGAAAAGACAGATAAGATTTATGTCAGACTGCCAACAACAAAAAGTGGATATAGTCAGTTATTAGACCTAGTCATTGGGAAATCCCAACCTGGAGAAGAGATAGGAGTGCGCAATAGTAGCAGGGTTGTATTACATAATAGTAAGTCTCAGATGTTAGCAGTGTGCCTCGTGTTTGCGCACTGCTTACCTACACGCAAACAGGTAAAGAAGGAAAAGTACATGCGTGTACACTTAACCATAGTGCAAATCCGATGCTTCTTGTGCTATTACATTATATACATAGATATATGTTCTTATTGCTCTGTATTTCTCAGATCCTTTGTCTGTCCTAAGACTACTTGGGGAAACACTGCAAACTGGGGTCACAGTATCACTATATGTACATATATTTATAATCCAGCCATTTATTTCCCCACCGCCAACAACAACAACAGTAACAATCAGTACAACCCTGGGGTCTCTTTAACTTTTCAACACATGTAAATGTTCAAAGTACCAGAACCAGTGGAGACAAAGATAGCTGCAGGCCTGCAGGAATGTAAGAAATAGTTCAATGATCTGTAAAATAAAATACACCAAAAGGATTAAGTGCTTTCTTGTGATAGCATTCACCGACTTCCTCAGAATCCTTAATATGCATACAAGAAACACTTTAAATCCCCCACCTACAAATCACATGGTTATTACCCTCCCATCAACTCTATGAATAATGATATTACAAAAATCCCAAGCTAATAATAAAAACAACAATTTAAACAACGTAAGATCTAAGTCTCAAAACACTGCCTATGGATGCATGATCATTAAAACCGGGTAGGGCTGTGGCATTTAATGAAATGTGTTTAAGCAAAGGATTTTTGACATGTCTTTTCTGAAATCTAAATGGTGCCCATATATACTTCTAATGCTGGGAAGGCCCATACTTTGTCTTTCATTATTGAGTTTACCTTGGAGTCAAGTTGTATTAGAGAGGTGTTGTGTAAAAATTGGTGTGTTTTTTCCCTTTTCAATTGAGTAGTTGAAAAAGTGGGGGCCAGACCTGTCCATGGTGTATGAAAAAGGTAAATCTTTTAAGAACATTTTAGAGTATGAGAACTATTTAGGTTGACCTACCAGTAACAAAAAATATGGTATGTTCAAGTGTGGGTTTTGCCCCCAGTGTAAGTATATTTTGGTTGTTGAGTCAGTCAAGGTTAACCATATTTATATAAAACCTTGTTTTTATTGTAATTGCAGCACCAAAGGAGTCATTTTCTTGGCTAAGTGTCAGAAGTGTGATGGGTTCTATGTGGAAAAACTCAAAGTAAGTTAAAAGAATGCATATATGAGCATCTTTTAGATATCAGGAAACAACATGCCAAAAATGCTCTGTTTAAATACATTTCGAATTATCCTGAACATCATTTTTTGTTTTTTTTTAGGGTTGAAACAAGTTGTGAGAAACCCTAGGGGTGGGCAATGGGAAGATCCAATTCAAAAACGAGAATTATACTGGCAGCTCAAGTTAAATGCCACAGACCTACCCGGTCTTAATGATCATGTACCCATAGGCAGTGTTTTGAGACTTAGATCTTAGATTGTTTAAATTGTTTTTTTATTGTTAGCTTGGGGGTTTTGTAATATCATTTTCCATTACAAACCTCAACTGTAAGACAGTGGAATGGATGTCAGATATGACATCTAAACACTACATCTGTTCCAGCATGGTTTTCTCAGGGGAAGGTTGTGCATACTAAAACTGTTGGTATTTAGTAATGTGACCAGAGAGACAGCATGTGTGCACAGCATTGACTTTGTCTGTCTTGACCTGGCTAAGACCTTCCACACAATCCCACATTTTGTGCATCAGTGAGAAGCAAAGCCAGGTGAATATCAACTGCTGTGTTGTCCGGTGGGTGCAAACTGGCTCACAGTGAAACAACACTCATTCAAAGTGGGAGAGTTCACCTCTAGCAGCAGAACCATCACCTATGGGTTACCACAAGTGTCACTGCTGTATCCATTCATGTTCGCCATGTACTTCTTAGAAGACCAGACCAAAACAGAGTGTCTGTAGCTAGTCAAGTTTGTTATTAATACACCTGCAAACACAAGTAGACTGCAACATGTGTGTACTGTGGTGAGGAAGGTTTTATACATATTGCTTCAGTTTAGCAAAGCCATTGCAGCAGTATTACATTCAGTTCTAAATCCCCTATAGTCATCCCTCCTCAGGCCTACTCTTGAATATAATGCTCCCTTTGCTATGTAGTGTAACAGACACCTGCAGAGACTTGACAGACCTCAGAGATTTACAAGTAATATAAATCAGGGTGTCAAACATGTGCCTAATATGTACATGTGCTTAATATGGACAGACTGATGTAGCTATCACTGTACTCAGTATGATATAGATTACTTCGAGGTGACTTATGTATGCCTTACAGTGCTATCTCTGACCCAATTGTGATGGAGATGCTGCCCCTATATGCGTCATTTGGGACTACAGTTAGCTGTTCAAGGGTCATCAATGTAGACTGGCATGTATAGGACTTGCTGGAAGGACAGATACATCTCCCATAGGTTGCCACTCCTCTGGAATATGCTTTAAAACCATGTCAAGCAGAGCACCTCCATGACACTGTTTTATCACAGCCTGGATGACATGATGTGAAACTGTTAATCTCTGCCCTGCACTGCCCCTGCTTCTCATCTGGACATGGGTAGTTTTTGCTAGACATATCTTGCCTATACATGATATCTGACATCGAATTTTACATTGTGATTTAATGGCTAGGCTTCTAAATACTATCAAGTCCATAGCCTAGTGACATCCTATGTACCTATGAAGCTATGGTGATGTACATGCCAAAAAAACTGATGTGATGTTGTCAGTCTTGTCTTTATTCTCACTGATGGGTCAAATCCGATCTGTCGAATCCGTCGGCCATTATATAAGCTCAAGATCCTCAGCTAAACTCGTGAGCATTTTTCTCTACCCATAATGCAACTCTCCAACAACATCAGATCATGTTTGCCACATAGCAAAGAAGTTCCAGAAGCTTGCTCTGGGCTAAGTGTTTTTGAATTTTATTCATCTTTTTCTCTTTCTGTATTAGCCTGTGTTTATAGTTGATAGTTCTCCTTTTCCTTAATTAAAATATATAGCGTGAGTGCTCCCTACCCTGTTATCACCCATTTTAGTTAGAGGGTGTATAACTAGTCCACTGAAGTTAGAGGACTTTATTTCCCTTTTTCCTCTCTCTTCCTATCGTCTGTTTTAGTAAGAGGACGATTTAAGTTAAACAAAAAAATAAATAAAACTTATCTTATATATATTTTCTGTCTCTCTCTTCCCATTGTTGTGTTTGTGCATGCTTTAATTATTATAATCTTTCTTTATTGTATTTTCCATTATTGTATTTTTTTATTGCAGTTTTCCTTTGCTATGTCTCAAAAACAAGAAGGAAAACCTCTAGGTTTTAAAAAATGCGGGAGGAAGATGCCTTTAGCGATTCACACACCTTATGTGTGTACTGCTTGGGGCCTCTTTACCTTCAGGAAACCTGCACCATTTGTCATGGCTTTAATCAATGAGTGCTTTTGTAGTGCAAGAACAAATTGATATTGAAGGGTTTACTAATAAAACCCTTCTCAGAGGCAATTTCTCCAGAGTCCTCCAAATGTTCTCAAAAATCTCTGAAATTGTCATCTTAAGATCTGAAATCCACTTTGAAGCTGAGTCATAAATCTCCTTGACTGTCTGCTCCATTAGAACCATCAGAGCTGACAGTATCTGCTGGATCCAAGACTGTCACGGAGCCATCTGAACCCTTGGCTCCGACATCTTCGGTGCCTAGGAAATTCCACACTGGAGCTGTTCACCCTTCCTGGAACCAGTGACTTCACAGCTCGCTTCGCCTGTATTTTCAAAGTCTAGATCTCCAACATTGTCTACTCTGTCTACCAGGAGCCTCTCTGATGAACATGTGAACAGGTTTGTGCAGAGGTTGCTAAAGACCCCATCTGTAGCTAAACTTTTACTGGACCCAAGCCTAAAGGAATCAGACCAGACACAGCCCCCTTCTACAGTACTTGTTCTTCCTCTAGGATCCAACACTCTTCGGTTGGAGGCAGCTCGGATCTCTCCAGATCTGACCCTGTCTCTGGGGGCTTTGGCGAGGGTGAGTTTGGCTCCCACATTGGCCTCAGAGCTTTTATTCCCGGCACCATGGATGCCTTCAGCTCCAACAACCTCCTTGCAAGCTCAGGGGGAGTCCTCAAAGCAGGGACAGTCGGCTTTTGAAGTTATGAGGAGGGTTTTGACTCCATCTCATTCAAAGACACAACCTTTATCAGATCTTCCTCCCAGTTCTAGTCATTTGTCTTTATCCTCTCACGTAACCGTGTCACAGGATCACAGAGACCCAAGGCCTTATGATGCCCAACAACAGACTCCCCCCTCTTCCGAAACCTCCCCAGAGTGTCCCACTGAGGCAGTCCCTAGGAAGAGGACCTGCAAGAGGAAGCAGCTTGACTCCCCAGAAGAGTCTGTCACTTCAGATACTGACCTCAGTGATGCAGAAGGGTCCCCATGGTCACTGCCTGAAGATGTCTCCTTTGGAGACATCCTTGAAATTTTGAAACAGAGGGTTGATTGGCAGTCCACACCCCCTTCTGCTGAAGAGTCAATGTACCTGAAGGACATCGGGTCCCACCCTTCTACCTCTTGGGTGACCCCCTCCTTCCGACGAGCTTAATCTCTTGGAAGGCCTGGGAGACCCCAGATTCCATAGAACCCACTCCTGGAAGGCCAAACAAATATATTACTGCTCCAAAGGATAAGGCCTTTCTAACTAAGGGTATTGCAGTTGATGGTCATGGTAGCGGCCACTAAAATGGAGCTATCTGAGACCAGCTCCTCTATCCATCCTCCTAATAAGGATTCTAGGACTATGGATAGATATGGGAAGCATTTGTTTTCATCAGCAACCTTTGCTTTTCGGTCTCTGAACTACCTTACCAATTTTACCAGGTTGCAGAGGTACCTGTTAAAGGAACTCACAGATTCCCTGTAAGGAGCTGTAGCAGATGTAGTAGCAGACAAAGTTAATGCTCAGCTTGCCACCCTCAATTTGGTTGTAAACTCTTCCATGAGGCTGATATCATATTCAGCAGATGGAACAAGTGGGACTGCAGGTTCAGGTATAGATCTTCGGAGATGGGCTTGAATGCTCCTATGTGACTTCATGGAGCCCTTCAAGTCTACCTTCGTTAATGCCTCTTTTGATGGCTTTTCTCTTTTTGGGCTGAAAGTGAAGGAAACACTCAGCAGGTGTAAATAGGAAGGCAAGACTTTGTCTGTCATTGAAGTATGTTTTTCCATGCCCACCAGTCCTTTTCCTAAGGGTCAGAGGGAAAATATTGTTCAGAAAATCCCAAAGGTCTTTCCATGACACACAAGGTGAAAGTTCCCCAGGGGCAGAGGGGGGAACAATAATGGTAGATGCCACCTGTGCTGCAGAGGAGGCCCACATAATCAGGGCTCCAGAGAATCTTTCTTTAGGGGGCCCTTTCAGCTCTCCTGAAGGAGTGCCCAATTGCTCACCTCTGTTGGCAATTGGGGGGGGTGATTGTCTCTGCACAAACATACCTGGCAAAACATCACAACCGACAGATCGACGCAGAACATAATATCCAAGGGATATGTCATTCCCTTCTCCTAGCCCGCTCCTGTAAACACATCAGTTCTGGACATTCCACCCAGTACAAAGGAACAAACAACCTTAGAAATTCAAAAGTTGCTAAAAAAGAGAGTCATCCAAGAAGTCCCTGCAGACCAGAGAGGATCTGGAATTTACTCAAGGTTCATTTTAGTGCCAAAGAAAACAGGGAACTGGAGACCCATTCTGGATCTCAGCAATCTGAACAAATACATTCAGAGATCCAAGTTCTGTATGGTAACACTGCAGTTGATACTTCCACTCCTGGAAAAAGACAATTGGATGTGATCCATAGACCTTCAGGATGCGTACTACGATATAATAATGAACAGGTGATCCAGAAGGTTCTTATGCGTCTGCCTAGGAGCCTGTCACTACCAGTTTTGAGCTCTGTCCTTTGGTCTCACTACAGCCCCCAGAGTGTTCACCAAATGTATGGCAGTAGTGACAGCTCACCTGAGATGCAAAAGAGTTTGCGTTTTTCCATAGCTGGACAACTGGCTCATCATTGCCCTGGCCAGGCATCTTCTTCAGCAAACTAGGGACTACAACCTACAAGTTTGTTCCTCCCTTGGAATTACCATAAATTACAAAAAATCTGCTCTAGAGCCTTGTCAATCCTTACAGGAGCGGGCTCTCCTTGAAGTCCTTGGAAGTTGTCTGAACTCTGGAATTACCCACCAACTCCCTGAAAGGCCGGCTTGATTAAGACAGTGAAAGTATGTGCTTTCCTACATACCTGAGCTTTGTACCTATATTTCAGGTTTAAGAACCCTGCTACCTTAGGCACGTTTCTCTCTCAGGATAGCCAGCAGCCTACAACCCCCCACCCCAGCTATATTTTATCTGTGCATTTCACCTACACGCAGAGACATCCTATTCTCTTGTATTAATTAGCCCAACTCCCTCTCTCCTGTAGCCTGCCCTCCCTTGTACGTGGGATCTTATTGCAATTAACTCACTGGCCACTAGGTGGCGCCTTACCTTACTGTTCAGTATCACAGGCTCTGCAACTATCTCTCTACTAGACCTCTCAGCCCGACTTTACTGTTCTGTTTTTAGCTTCTTCTCTTCCTAGAACCTGCTCTGCATCTTCCTATCCTTTACCCAGTATACACTTCTCACTACACCCCAAACTCTCTTACAAGTCTAAGCACCTTAGAGTAACCTAGCTCCTCTCTCCTGACTATATGTATGCTACACTTGCCTGCTAACTTACTTCTGCTTTCTCACAAGTTCAAACTTACCTGCTCATTTCTCCCTTTCTACTGATTGTCTCCATTGGGTGTCCACTCTCTTGTCTCTGCCTGCTTCGTTCGCCCTTCAGGCTCACTCCGCTCCCCTACCCTGCCCCCAATTCTCACCCGCCCCCGTACTCCTACATTTATAGCACTAGTGACCACACCCCTATCCTACCTTACCCAATCAAGATAAGGAGCTATCACATTGTCTACAAAACTTAACACCACTAATTAAATTACGAACCTCCACCCCCATCTACTTAGTCATACTACTACTCCCCCCCACAACTTCAATCTACCTATCTCCTCCTTGCTCACCTCCCCAATAATCACTATGCCCACAACAGTTACTCATTCACAAATTAAACTATTTATCTGCTTATCACTTTTTTCCTCTCTCATTACTACCTACCTCTTAACCTTCTACGAATACCCACTTTACTCTACTCTCCCTTTTCCCTCTAAACATACCTCTACAACTATATCAACCTTCTCTCATACCTTCATAAATCTCACTCCTCAACCCAACTACATACTATCCAAATATCACAGATTTGCCTACGTCAGATTAAGCAAACCAAAATCTAGGAAACTAATCAATATCTTTCACAAACTTCTCCAGCCAAAAGGTTTTATACTCCTCCACTTACTATTGGATGGAGACATTAATCCTAACCCTGGACCACTCCACCCCAATACCACCACCTACAAAAATCTATATAAAACTACTTCTCTATCATCAACTACTCCCACCAACTCTCTCTCTATTGCCCATCTCAATATACGTAGCATTTGTAACAAAACCACTCAAGTCCATGCCCTTCTAGAAAACCATCAATTTGATATTCTATGCTTAACTGAAACATGGCTAAAGCCTTCCATCAAGGACAATGAAATCACCTCACCCGGGTACAACATCTTTAGACTTGATCGCACTGCAAAAAAGGGAGGAGGGGTAGCAATTCTCTATAAGGCACAACTCCAAATTAGTATTATAGATCAGACTCTTTGCCTTGATAAACAGGCAGAGGTGATCTGCTCCAAACTTCAAGTCAACAGCAGTAAAGCCATAAATATCATATGTGTTTATCTTCCCCCAGGAAACAATATCAACCCACTTGAATGCATCCTCAGTTCACTCTCTACCAATCTCCCTCAAAAAACACTAGTCCTAGGCGATTTCAACATTGATTGGAATTCATGTAATAGTACAAACCCCACCTCCCATATAAACCTACATGGCTTTACTCAACTCATTAATAGTCCTACCAGAACCAATAAAACCAACAACAAAGAAACCACCTTAGACTGGATTCTTACTAATACTCCTCAACTAACCTATGAAGCAGGTATCCTCCCGGAAGACCTAAGTGACCACTCACTTACTTATGCAATCAGGCATAAAACCAGCCTAATCTTACCTGCCACATACAGAACACTACGTTCAAAAAAACAATTTAACTCTGAACATTTTCTAGCTGAATTAATACAATGTAATTGGTCCCCACTCAAATTTCTCCCACTTAATGAAGCAGTAGAATACTTCAATTCTACTTTCTTATCAATCCTGGATCACCATGCCTCTAGTCGAACTATTAGAACCAAAGCTAAACCAGCTCCCTGGCTAACCAACAACACTAGGCAGAAAATCAATCTAAGAAATAAATCTTGGGCTAAATGCCGTTCCACTAAGAATCCAACTGACCACCAAAACTTCAGAGAGCTTAGAAACAGTACAAAAAAAGCCATCCTGACAGAGAAAAAGAACTACTACCTTCAACTACAACAAACCTCCAAAAAGGAACCAAAAAAGTTCTGGGCCAGTATTAATAATCTCCTATCCCCAGGCCAGTCTATCACACCTAACCCTCATGATTCTAACCCAGATAATCCCACACAAATAGCCAATGACTTCAATTCATTCTTCACTCATACTATCCAAACTCTTGCTAGTCACCTAACTCCTGACCCCTCTAAGCTACTCCTACCTGCTTTAAATGCATCTCCTTCCTTTCATTTCCAACCTGTATCAACCTCCTTCATCTTATCACTGCTCAAAAAACTAAGACCTACCACCCCCTCTGCAGACAAACTTCCTGCTGAATTCTTACAAATAGGAGTCAATGCTATTTCCTATCCCATTTCTATACTGATAAATAGATCCATAAATGAAGGAATTTTCCCCTCTATCTGGAAGATATCTCACATCATCCCTCTACACAAAGGAGGCAAGTCTAATGACCTCTCTAACTTTCGTCCCATAGCACTTCTATCACCTATAGCTAAAATCATGGAAAAATGTATCCACAAGCAACTTCTTAACCACCTTCTACATCACAACCTACTTGCTAACTGTCAGCATGGTTTCAGACCCTCCCACAGCACTACCACTGCACTACTCTCCTTTACCAACTCGATCAACTATAACCGCAACAATAATTACCTATCATCAGCAGTCTTCATTGACTTATCTAAAGCATTCGACATGGTTAACCATAAACTTCTTCTGCACATACTAAAATCTCTCTCACTTGATTCTTCGTCCTTAACTTGGTTTACATCTTACCTAGAAAACTGTCAGCAAGCAGTTCTCTGGAAAAATGTATTATCTAATCTTCTTCCTATTTCCTTAGGTGTACCGCAAGGCTCTATCTTAGGCCCCCTTCTATTTTCTATCTTTATTAATGACCTCCAATCAGCTATCCCAAACTCAACCTGCATCCAATATGCAGACGATTCTACTATAATCTGCACTGCCAATTCACTTAATGAACTCCAGTCACTCACCCAAAAAGCTTTTACCACTGTTGAACAATGGTTCTGCGACCGTTGCCTACTCCTTGACGCCAAGAAAACCAAACTGCTATTGTTCTCTCCTTCCCATAAAACTGCTACACTCAATTTAACTCTTACTTCCGCTGACAATACCCTTATTTCTCCAGACACAACTACTAAACTATTAGGAATAACTATTGACAATAATCTCAGCTTTGACTCCCACATCAACAACACTATCAAACTAGTTAATAAAAAAATCGGATCCCTTTACAGAATCAAGCCCTTCCTTACACCTGAAGCAAGGACCACCTTAGCCAGATCTCACCTTATCTCTACTCTTCTATATGCTTCCCCCATCTACACTAATCTCTCCAAAAACAACCTCAAGAAACTAGCAACATCTTACTATAACATTGCTAGATTTGCTTCTGGATCCCCATTTAGAACTCACCATTGTCTGAACTTAAAACTACTAGATTGGCTTGAACTTCCAAACCAACTCATTCTGCAACAGTTCTTAATAGCTCACAAGATCTTATACCATCCAACTAAAATACCTATACTCTCTAACCTCATTTCACCATACAACAACCTGAAACATCTACGCTCTTCCAAAAAACTACTGATTAATATAACCAAACCCTCTAACTCTGCAGGTGACGGTCTCTTTTCCAACTCTGTTGGAAAAATGTGGAACAATCTACCCTCTGATATCACATCTCTATCCTCTCTCCCACTTTTAAAAGACAGTTGAAAATTCATCTCAACAAACACTGGCTTTGCTCCTGCACCAACCCAGCTTAACTCTTCCACTTCCTCTCATTCTATTATTTTTCCTTAATTCTTACTATCTCTGCTCCCTTACCCTTGTAAGGTCTTCCTGATATAAAAACTTTATAGATATATGTTATCCTCGCATACTGTATAACTATAGAAAAAAAAAAAAAACTTTAATTAAGATATTTTTTTTTGATTTTTGCTCTGATTGTATTTGTGTACTTAGTATAATCACAACCTCTTTCTCTACCTGCTTGTATTGTATTCCCTATCTTTGTTTAAACTTATCGTAACCATTGGAGCTTTTCTCCCCGGGCCTCTACTGAAAATGGACATATATCCAGCTAGACTAGCCCGGTCAACAAATGTAAAATAAATAAATAAAAATAAATGGTATTCATAGGAGCACAGATAAACACAACAATTATGTCAGCAAAACTTCCCCAAGAAAGAGTACATGACCTTTGATGTTATGCAGGGATGCTGATCAGGAAGAAACAGGTTTCTGCCAAGCTAGTTCTATAGGTGCTAGGCAAAATGGCAGCTTCAGTTGTTCTAATACCATTAGCTCGGTATCATATGAGGATCCTCCAGTGGCTACTTTTGACACAGTGATAATTTTGAGATCTTCCAGTGTCGCACAAGGTTATAATAACCGACTCATGCAAATCAGGCCTTCAGTGGTGACTCAACTCTCCCCTGGTCTTTCACGGATGCCCCATTGTTCCTCCTCAGCCCAAGCTACAGTGACCATGGATGCATCCCAGATAGGGTGGAGGAGGCATTATCTGGGAAAGACAGTCCAAGGCTCTTTGCAAGAACACGAGGCCCATTTGCACAAAAATGTTCTAGAGATGAGGGCGATGCTCTTGGCATTTCAGGACTCTCTCCCTCCCTCTAGATACAATAGCAATTCAGGCAGACAACATGTCTGTGGTCTGGAATATAAACAGACAAGGTAGAACCAGATCATACCCCTTATGTCGATAAGCCCTGAGGGTCTGGTGATGGGCAGAGGCCTCCAACCGCTTTCTGACAGCAATGCACATTCCAGGGAAATCCAGTGTGATTGCAGACAAACAGAGCAGAGCCATTCTTTGACCGCACGAGTGGTCCCTCAGTCAAAAAGTTGCAGAAAAGATATTCCAGAAATGAGGCCAGCCTTGCTGTGATCTGTTTTGGTTACCCATCAATGCCAAATGCAGCAACTACTTTGCAATCCCTCCAATGGGGGAGTCACCAAGGGATGCACTTGTTCATGATTGGCCCCAGGACTTCTTTATGTGTTCCTACCCCCAAAGTCCTACAGAAAGCAAGCTCGCTGGAGACCACAATAATTCTAATTGCCCCCTATTGGCCTCTGCAGATATGGTTCCTCTTTATTTGGCCTCACGTGCGGGAGGGACCATGTTTCCTGATCCTAGCTCTGGATCTACTGATTCATCCATCAGGAAGGGTTCATCACAATCTAGACAATCTCAAACTGACAGCTTGGCTGCTCCACTTCCCATGATAGCCAGGTTTCGTCTACTTTGTTCTCCAGTTAAACACATTTTGCTATCTTCCCACAGAAATTCTAGTAGAAAACTGTACAAAAGCAAATGGCAAAGATTTGTGACCTGGTCCAATCCTAATCAGATAGATCCATTCACAGCACCATTATATTCTATCCTAGAATTATTAGCCAAATTGTTCAATGAGGGAGCTGCTGCAGCTATTAGGGTTCAGTTAGCAGCAATCTCAATTTTTCACATAGGAGATAATGGTTCTGCTATAATTTCAAATAGACTTTGTAAAGCATTCCTCAGGGGAACTACCGTAATTTGCCCTCCATACAGGAACCCTATCCTGCCTTGGGACTTGAATTTTGTATTGTCAAAGATTGTCTCCCCTCCATTTGAACCTTCTGCTACTTGCGATTTGAAATACCGCTCATGGAAAATGCTCCTTTTGGTAGCTATTACTTCAGCAAGGAGAGTTTCGGAGTTACAGGCCTTATCCTGCAAGCCTCCATACACAATCTTTCATAAGGACAGAGTCTCTTTACAAACTAACCCCTCCTTTTTACCTAAAGTGGTTTCAGAAAATAACCTCGAACAGTCTATTGACTTACCAATGTTCTTTCCAAATTTTCAAAACAATTGAGAGCACACTCTGCACCTTCTGGATGTTTATAGACAGTTAGGTTTCTATTTGCACAGGGCATCGCAATTTAGAAAGTTGGATCAACTCTTTATCTTTTATTCAGCTGTTGGGAAGGGCCAACCAGTTCCTAAGGTAACACTATCCAGTTAGCTTTCACAATGTATATCTTTCATATACAGTTCTGATTACAAACAAGACTATCCCTAATCCTATCTAAGCCCATTGTACCAGGTCAGTAGCCACTTCAGTGGCTTTCCAAGCCAGATTACCCTTGGACAGCATCTGTGCTGCAGCAACATAGGCTAAACCACATACCTTTATTACTCATCACAAGTTAGATTTAGCCTCTAGGAGTAGAGCATCCTTTGTTTCAATGGTTCTGAGGAATATTCTCCCATGAGCCACCCAAGAATTAGGTAACTAGGGACGTGGTCCCATCAGTGAGAATAAAGATGCGATTGACAACATCACATAATGAAATTATGTACATACCATAACATTTCATGTGTGTTGTCCATCTTGTCCTTTATTCTCACAACCCACCCACCATACCCCCTCATGGGGACTGATTAGTTCTAATTGGATCTTTATAGGACTCTACAGCCTTCGAATGAATATGATTTGTTGTATTCTTATACAAGATAATTTTGAGATACTCCTCTCCTGGTCACTACTAGAGGACAAACTAATCTGAGGTAGTAGAAGAGTTGTATTATGGGTAGGGAAAAATGCCCACGAGCTTAGCTGAGGACCTCAAGCTTATGTAGTGACCGAGACGGATCCGACGGATTGAATATGACCCTTCAGTAAGAATAAAGGACACGATGGACAACACACATGGAACGTTATGGCAAGTACATAACTTCTTTTTATATACTGTATTACTGTTTTGATGACAGTTGACTACAGTGCATAGTTAAAGTCCTGATATCTGAATATGTTGTGACTTCTGATGTGCACCATAACTCTGTAATAAAAATAACTACAGGGAAAATTTCAAATTGTATGATACAAATTTCAGTTGTTAAATTCACAACCCTTTCAAGAGCATCCATTGTAAAGCATTGAAATGATGATAGTAGCATCTGTACAACTGGCCAAGTACAACATAACAGGTGTAATTATCAGTTCAACATCACACATGCAGATGTAATCATCATTTATGTAAGTAGTCACCCTGTGCATCAGACACATAGCATTACTATCCCTGAATCCAAAAGATAGAAAACAAGGATATGGCACAGTTATCATCACTTGCACAGGGTGTTATGTGGGGTTGCAGGAGGCCTAGACTGACACAAAAGGTGTGTGAGTGCGTGTGAGTATGGAAGAGAAGCAGGCAAGATGGACAATGAAAATGTGTGTGTGTGTGTGTGTGTGTGTGTGTGTGTGTGTGTGTGTGTGTGTGTGTGTGTGTGTGTGTGTGTGTGTGTGTGTGTGTGTGTGTGTGTGTGTGTGTGTGTGTGTGTGTGTGTGTGTGTAGGCGCCCTCAGTGTAACATTGGTGTGTGATTGTCTGCATGTACACAGCTAAGCACAGTGCTAACTCTACATGTCTGTATGTCAGACAGATGTGAGCCATGCATGGTAGAGTTGACAGTTCATCATTGTCGTCCCCAATTATGAGAACTGGCTCTGCGAGGAGTTGCACTGGCACCTCAGATGCAGGGCTACTACCTGCAGGTGAATGATGTCTGCTGGACGTGGTCCCTTCACAGGAATGCCTAGGACCATGACCTGCCACATTGAGTGTGGACAGCACACTCCGTGATGGAGCAGTGGAAGTACTGCCACTATTGGAGCATGATCAGACATGGCCACGTTGGCTCACAGCAGTTGTAGTTGCTGACCTATGCCCACGAGGCCAACTTTCCCCTCCTATCCGACTTTCCATCACAGACCATGTGTATTCTGTGACAGATACTCCATGCTCCATCACAGACACACCTCACTCCAATGTGTCATTCATCTGTTCCATGGAATCAACAACACAGTGAAGGCAGCCACGGATGCCAGACTGCGCCACATCTACAACCCTGTGTATTTGTCTGGAGTGCCTTTCTGAATGTGCCTGTGCCTCCATGAGGGACCTAAACATGAAACACCTGCACCAGGTGGAGGAGGGACAGCAGGCCTCCTCTGAGCACTCCTACTGAGCCTCCTGCGTGATAACCTTGCCAACAGTTTGGCTACAGCCAAAGTCAACAGACTCTGAAGCAGCAGTAGCTACACTTCCTTGGTCACTGTCCTTGCCCTCCACCTGTCCAATATCTGTGGCCTCAGTGGACTGGGGATGCGTAGGCGTACTGGCTGTTACTGAGAAAATGAGGGACTTCAGTGAGTATCAACATCTGTGTCAGATTTAGTCTCTGCAACCCACTGGTGTGCCTCACTTTGTCCACCATCATCATCAGAGTTTGATGAGACACTGACATCAGGTGGCGCAGGAGGCACAAAACCACTTCCACGATCCCCTGTGATAAAAGGAAGAAACACAGGAATACATTAATACCTGCACTACTATGCTGCAATATATGCTAAACAATGTGCACTGCTGTCACTATTACAGACAGTCATACCTCTCAACCTCTTAGAGCAAGAAATCTGGACAAAGCCATAAATAATGGGTGGACAAAGGCCCAAGAATAGTGACAGTTTTGAAATATTGCTCTTACAAACCTAGAAAGTTGATGGAATAACAAGTTTTGCTTTAATCTGACATTTCTGAAGGGTATGGAGTCTGAAACTCAGATTTCTGCCATTATTTTATGTCTTCTATCTTTAATGACTTGTCAGTAATTTGCCAGAAAATCATTATGATATGAAATACGGGCCAGAAGTACGAGTACAAAATCTGGACATTCAGCAAAAATCTGTACAGTTGACAGGTATGCAGACAGTACACCAGTACATACAGCAGGCCTGAGAGGAAACATTATCAGATATCTTGGAATTTATCCACAGTACTGACATAAATGCATTATGCTTACCAACTGCAGAAGCCCTATGTCCTTGAATTCCTGACAGTCCTGAAATAAGTAAAGGAAGAAGTAATGGCAACAGCACCACATTTAACAGTATAATGGGGTAATACCTTTACTCATCTTTATCTGCAGTAACTCAAAGGTTAACAGGAATGTGGCTAACAACCCCAACATAAGCTTAAAACTGCGGCTGTCTTAAATATCCCCCACCAGAAAACAACTTGACATAATAAACTATTGACACAATTTCAGAATGCCACATTATTCTAATGATGATCTAAGAAAGCAGGGTCTATATCACGTTGTCGAACTTTTAAAAGTTCGAATGTCATATGGTCGACACCATATGATCGAACTTTTAAAAGTTTGAATGTTTCAATGGGGGTGTCCATACAGTGCGGAATGGGAAGATTTCCCTTTTTGCACTGTAGTGTGATCTCAGAGTTGGTATATTTAAAGAGCGGGGGTGTGGGGGGTACAGGGGGGCTTGGCCCCCTGCTTAAACCATTCATGTAGGTTTTTTTCTTTGGTTTATTTTTTTTATTACATTTTCAAACTTTTAAAAGTTCGATCATATGGTGTCGACCATATGATGTTCAAACTTTTAAATGTTCAGTTATGTAATATAGACGCACAAAGCTTACCTGAAAGCTCCTCTCGAGGTGTAGGAGTGACGCCCATGTCCGGAACATACTGGGTCATTGATTGATGGGAGCTGTCCTGTGCAGCAGTGTTTGCCAGGAATTCCTCTGTGGCAGTGAGAGAGAGAGTTCTGCAGCAAGCCCTCCACTGCAGCTGCATGCCTCTTTGCAGCTGTTATCATATTGGTGGCTCTGTAATGCACCTGCTCATAGGTGCGACTGTGTCACCCAACATTATTTATGTTGTGGGCTAATTCGTCCTACAGGGCTGTACGCTGAGCCATATTGGCCCACCCTCTGGACAGCAGTACTGCATGATGTTGATGTAAGCCCACTACGATGAGGTCATTCTCAGCCTTGGTAAATGGGGGCCTACTTTAAACAGAGATTTTGTGTCCTGTAAGACAAAAAAAATAATAATACATACAAGGATCACATAAGTACAAATAAACTGTTTACAGATAAAGCAGTAAAGGATGGCTGTCAATATTCCCCACTTGATAAACTTTAAAGATTCAACAGGGATCAAAAACTATTGAGGGAAGATACAAAACAAGGAAAGTAACAAGAGAAACATATCCTGGTTCATAGGTTCATAGGTTCATACTAGGCTATCTGCCCGAGGGCATTTACAAGCCTAGCCCATAGTTTTGTGGCTTACGCCACCCCTTTAGTATGGGGAACTATACCCATTATTTTGCTGTGCCTCTGTCGAGCAGTGACACTGAGGTAATCCCTGGGGTATATCTGCGATCTCCCATCCATTGGTCAAGATTTCTCTTGAACAAGGCCAGCGAGGTGCTCTGCCTCACATATACCGGGATTTTATTCCACAGCATAGGGAGTCTTTGGGTGATGAATCTATCCCTCCAGCACGTCCTATTAATAGCCGTGTCGAGGTTTAAGTCTCCCACCCTTGTGGCTCTGACGGATCTAGATTTTTTGAGGTGAAGGATATTCATCAAATCTGGGTTTGACATGGCCTTGTATGTTAGGCAAAGGTCACCTCTGAGCAAGCGGTGGCGACTGAATAGAGCTGGAGTTCTTTCAGTCGGGCAGCATAGGACAGATGTTTGAGACCCTTTATCCTTTTGGTGAGGAACTTTTGTGGCCTCTCCAGCTGCTGCAAGTGTCGGGTCAGATACATTCCGAATGGGGCATTGTACTCAATCATTGGTCTGATGAGTGATGAGTACAGGAGACTATGACCTCCTTGATCTAGATGAGAATCCCTTCATGATAAGGTGGGCAATGTAGAAGGTCTTCCTAACTACTTTAGCTACATGGGTGTCGAATGACAGACTACTATCAACCTGGGTCCCCAGGTCCCTGATAACTTCTTCTGTGCTCAGTGGATTGCCACCTATTTGGTAGCTAGGGGTAACCTTGTTTTTCCCGAAGGGTATGACTATGCATTTTTGGCATTTAACTTTAGGCCATGGCTCTGGCACCAGTTATCCGTTTCTGTGAGACCCTTCTGAAGGATATCTGTGTCAGATGTGTTTTCTACTATGGCCCAGTTTGCAGTCATCTGCAAACTTTGTCAGCCATAACCCTCCTGTGTTTGCTTGTACTTGGAAAAGTAGATGCCAAACAAGAGTGGGCCCAGGACTGAGCCCTGTGGTACACCACTTGTGACAGGCTTTGAGTCTGACATGGCGCCAGCAACTCTGACCCTGTGGGTTCTGTCACTCAGCCAGTTTGCAACCCATCTTGTGATGTATGGGTTAACATTTAAGCTGATGAGTTTTTCAATGATACCCGAGTGGGGTATTGTATCGAAGGCCTTCGCCAGATTGAGGTAGGCTGTATGGACTGCCTTTCCCTCATCAATGGCTTTGGTGACTGTTTCGAAAAAGTCAACCAAGTTTAGAAGGCATGATCTGCCTTTGACAAAGCCAAACTGGGATGGATCCAAAGTCTGCAAATTCCCTATGTCTTTATTTATGAGGTCCATTATGATCCTCTCCATGGCTTTGCAGATAAGGCTTGTCAAGCTAATGGGCCGGTAATTTCCAGGGTCGGTGGAGGCACCGCCTTTGTGAAGTGGGACCACAGTTGCATTGCGCCACTCCCTGGGTACGTATCCAGAGGTAAGACTATGATTAAACAGCTGTCCTAGCTGTGGGTTTAATTCCTCGTTGAGTTCGTGGAGCACACAGCCGGGGACACCATCAGGTCCCATGGATGCTGTGTTTTTTGCTTTGGAGAGAGCAGTTCTCACTTGGGCGTTGGAGATGTTTGGGGGGCTGCAATCGCTTGGTATAGATATATCTCCTTTTGGGGGGGAGGGGGGGGAGTTTGCACTGAACCTGTCAGCCAGTATGTTGGCAATGTCTGTAGGATCAGTAATCTTCACATCATTTTGAACTAGTTCTGAGCATATCTGGGAGTTTCCTCCCAGGTTTCTAACATAGCTAAAGAAGGCCTTATGATTGTCTTTTGAGTCTTTAGCTATTTTTCTCTCAAAATTTGCTTTGGATGATTTTATGAGAGCTCTTAGTTTTTTACTTATAGTGATCAAGGGTGTCTTACCTTTTAAAGATTTTGCTCTATCTTGTAGTAGCTTCCTCCTTTTGTTGTAGGGTTTGTTTATGGCTGGGGTCCACCAGACTGGACGCTTGCCTTTGGTACAAAGAGTCTTTGTTTTGCTTGGGATTGCCTTATCCATGCAGTCCTGCAGGTGCTGGTAGAAGGCATTTGTAAGTGATTCAGCGGCTTGAGTACTGTTTTCCGCTCGGGGCCTTAAAGGAGACCACACTAGTCTTTAGAAGTGTGAAGTCGGCTTTCGAGAAGTTCTTTACTGTGGTCTTTTTTATTTCAGGTGGGGGTGGGATGAGGACCTCCAGCGAGATTAGTTTGTGATCTGATCTCACCAGTGAGGGGTATACTTCCGGTGTTGAACATTGTGCTCCCATGTTCGTGATGATGAGATCAAGTATGTTTTCTCCTCTTGTGGGGATGGTGACTAGTTGTTCCATGGCATTTGAGTTTATGAATTCCAGGAACTTTTGGGCTAGGGTGTTTGGGCTTGAGTAGTGTTCCCAGTCTATATTAGGGTAATTGAAGTCACCTAGTATGATGGTGTTTGGTGATACATTTATCCCTCTAGTGTTTTCAGGAAGGCCATGTGAGGTTCCTGAGTTTGTGAGGGTGGCCTGTAACATGCTACAATTTGCAGAGCAGTCTTGCCTATGGTTAATTGCACCTGGATGGTCTCCGATGCATCGTGAGTTGCCACCAGTCTTGAAGTGTGGGTGTCCTTGATGAATATGGATACCCCCCCTCCTTTCTTGGTATTGTCCGGATTTTGGGGCCGGAACGCATGATAAGAGGTAAAACCTGATAGTGCTGGGGTGCTCTCAGGAGCCTTGAACCAGGTTTCTGTCACTGCACAGACATCGATGTTCTCCATACTGAGAAGGGCCTCGAGTGCGTGCATTTTGAGATTTAGACTTCTGGCATTGAGCAGCATTACCCTTAGTTTTTTCCTTTTTGTGTTCTAGGGTGGTAGGTTTAGAATTTGAGCCTTGCCTAAAAAGGCACTATGGGGTGGCAAGAGCCTTTGCCAATATCCGGAATCCCAGGGTGACAGGTGCAAGCCGTCCCTTGCGAAGCAGCGTGGCTTGTCCAGCATGTCATCCCAGGCAGACAGACATTGGATCCCCTTTGAATGACACCAGAGTTTAAGCCAATTGTTAAAGCTGATCATCTTATCTCTGTATTGTGGCATCATTCTTGGTGAAGGTAGGATACTGCTCAAGGTCAGGGTCATACCTGCCTGGGCTACATAATCAGAGAGCTCCTCAATGTCTCTTTTCATGTAGTCCAAGGAGGTACGTCTCAGGTCATTTACACCAGCGTGGACAATGACTGAGTCGATTTGTACCTGCTGTTGAGAGACCTGAGTGCTTGCGTTATGTGGCGGATTCTAGCGCCCGACAGGCAGCTTACTGTGACCTTCTCCTTACTCAGTCTGGTGAGCGGGACGTCAGTGTGTCTGACTATGGAGTCACCAATGACTAGTGTGTCTGGCATTGTGTTTGGCCTTAAGGGCTGTGACTGTTTGACACTCTGACTGTGAGGTCTATGTGTTGCAGGTGTTGTGTTCTGAGGTGGTGGTTGTTTGGGTGTCTGCTTTGGTGGCCTCTGCTGTTTTGGTAGATTTCTGATCAGAGCCGCCGAGTATGTCTTTGGGTGTTTATGTGTATGATTTGAGGTTGTGATGGTACTATGTGAGACTGGGTCTATAGTGTGTGTGGTAACCTTCTCCTCCTGACTGGTCTTGCCAGTCCTATGTTGAGAGAGCTCAGCCTCCAGTTTGGCCGTATAGTTGCATCTCTCACATGTATTTGTGTTTTGTGGGAGGAGGAGAGGGTTGTCTGTGTACATGAGGCAATTGTAACATTGCCTCAATATTCCCAGGTTCACCAGCTGAGCAGGAGAGGACACTAGCAACTGATCCCTCGACATGCTAGAAGGACTAGACAAAAAAACTTTAAAAGAGATTCCGGGGACGTGGGTGACCGAGAAATGGGGTTTGCCTTTTTGGGGTGCTATCTATAAGAGTGCCGTATCAAGGTAATAAGTACTGTAGGAGCAAGTGCTAGGTTTAACAGATAGAGAAAAGTCTACTTGGAGTCAAGTAGAGATGATCTTTTAGGTATTAGAGAAAGTGCTAGTAACAGGGATGCTTAAAGGTAAGATTGAAAAGAATGCACTCTGCAGTGTGCACTAGAGAAGTTAGATATGAAAGTAGGTAACTTGAGTTTTACCTGTTTAAAAAGTTAAGGTTTAGTGGAGAGTTACTATTTTTAAAACAGCAAGATGGACTGAAAGGGGTGGTTACTTTTGTATTTTGGTACTATGAAATACTGTAGGATGGCCAATAAATTTAAATAATTGAAGGGGTGGGATTTCAAAAGTGATGGTTTTGTGATTACTCACATAAGCCAGTGAAAGTAGAGAGAAATGAGATATATGGTCAAATTAACATAAGAGGCGGGCAACTAGAAAGACAGTGGTATTTAACAAGACAACTTAAATGGGTGGGAGGGAAGGAAAAATTCTGCCTGACTCAGAACAGAGAGAGCTGTGGTCTCTTTTGAAGTTTTAATATGCTGTTAAAACAGAATGCAAGCAAAACACAAGGTAAAGAAAACAAACTACAGTATTCAAAATATAGAAAGGCAATACAGAAATACAAAAAATAACAGCAAACTAACCTTTCCTTCACAGCAAAGTGTAGCAGAGTCTGGATGAGCCTTTCTGGTAAAGCCATAACATATGGTTAGTGCCATAACAGATATTCAAGTATGCTCACCCACCCAGAATAACAATACATTCTGGTTTGTGTCATAGCAGGAACTCATCTTTGCCCCCCCAAACAAAATAACAGGCTAAGACCAAGTGTGCTAAGCAAACAGCTGTGAAATACTAAAAATACTATCAAAGGACATTTCCATGAAACACGTGTACATAATTATCACACAGCATTATATTTTCAGCCTACTGTACATCCTGTGTACTTCTGAAATGGCTTAAAAAACAAGGCCATGCCATGATTACTGTTCTAAAAAATGCATACAGATTTACTTCTCTTTATTCTTAACCACATTTCAGCATATGCATTATGTAGGTAACAAAATGGATACATACCTGCTGGAGTACAATACTCCTCTGTAGAGATATACTTTTCAAAATAAATGTGTCACTGATTTAAACAATGCAATAACTCTCATCTATATCGGTCTGTGTAACTACATATTTGGCTTTTTATAATGGAGTACATTAGTAATGGATTGCATCTGTCCTAGTTTGTGCTTTAGAGATGCTAATTACTGCATATGCAGCTGAATTGCATGCTACTCAACCAATCTTGTGGAGCTAGTCAACAAGATATAAAGCATCCATGTAGACTCCATGTTGTTTTTTTATGTGGATTGAAAAATAGTGGAGTACAGACATAAAGTAATCACAGACAGATTGTTTGCAGCTGCTGCTTTTTTTAATAGATTTGTCTGTGCTACAGGCTGAAGCCAGTGCTGCTGCTGCTGCCAATAGCCATAGACAGAGAAGGTGAAGACTTTGCAGGTCAAGGATACAGTACAGGAACTCTGTGACCTCTGGCAGCCTTTACTCAGAGCCAGCGCCAAATGCAGGGAACCCATCCCAGTGGAAAATAAGGTATGTGTTGAACTTAGACTCTTAGCTACGGGTACCTTTCACAGACTACTAGAGTACAAGCTTGGTGTATCATAGGCATCAGCATCCGGGATCTTCCAAACATTCCTGCATTGTATGCTACAACATGGCAGAGAGCACATATATTGTACCATTAGTTCTGAAGAGAGGGTCACAAGAATGCTATAATTGTACCATGTATCACACTGCCCTAAAGTAATGTTTGCCATATATCACAGTCATGTACACATGAAAACAACACCTAGGGAACAGGGTAGGATCTACATTAACCATAAGGTCTACCACTTGACCAACTGCCAAGTCAAGTGTAATGGCATGGGAATCATCTGGAATGTGTGTGCTGGCAACCCTGGCAGTTAACACAACTCTCATATGTGCCACATCTCCCAACTGCACCAGATGTGTGCTATGGGGGATATCTCACAGGCTCATTTAGTGGTGGATTCATGCTATGCACTGGAGTCATGGATGATGAAGCCAATCGTAAGTGCACACACACACACACACGAACACCTTAATGAGACACACGGTCCAACCTGTAATGTCATAGAGCATGTTTTTGAGGTACTACAGTCACAGTGCCAGTACCTACATACATCTGGTCAAGGCGTCCATTACAATCCATTGACATGTCCCACAATACTCATAGTATGTGTAATGCTATCTAAGTTAATCTTGTTGAAACAGCTGCAGCAGGATCATGAGGGGTAGGGGAACACATCCTCCTGACAATGTTAAGGTCACCACAGCCACAAGCCGATGATGAGTTAGAGGAGGAACCAGCAGCAGGTGTGGTTGTAGGCAGACATAGGCGTGCTCAGCATGTCCTTACATTGGCTAGGAGACAAGCCATAGCACACTGACTCAACACCTAGGAGCCTAAAACCATCCTCCTATTTCACCATAAATTTGTACTGAGAAAGCATTACAGATAAAAGTTCGATAGTAAGGATACACATTGCAGTTTCTGACTTCTCAACCCTCCCTAAATCAGACAATAGGCAGGATGCCAAACAAGCAGAGTAACCAGATCACTACAGTCTTGTTGGTGCCATAGCAGGAACACACCTTTGTTCCCTCTCCCCCAAAAGAACAGTCAGTGGTTGTTTGTGACATCCAACCTGGCTTTTCTTAGTTGGCAACTGCAAATTATATTATTCCCAGTTAATATCCTTTGACAGTGTAAGTGCAGTCGTATAGAATGGTTTACACACTGTATGTCCCAGAGTACTGGTCATATAACTGCTGAATCTCCAAGGAACACAAAAAGGTAAGATAGTGCTGTATATTTGCAAGCAAGAATCATAACAGGGTGTGTAATCACTAAGTGCAGTATTTTCAAAGATAAACATTTTACTAAATGTACAGCTAACGTACTGTTTTAATATAACTGTACATTCTGTTTAATTTGTGTGCTGAATGAGTGTTGTTGGCTGCTACAAAGGTGTTTCTGTGAAAAACAGGGTTAAGTTACCCATCCTGCATTCTGAATATACATTGGGTGGTGATTTGGATTCCAGGCCTATGTAACCATATATGTTAAGTTATCTATCTCGCCTTCATTTCTTGCTTTTTGGGATCGGAGCCGATCCTCGGCTCCGACTCGGCCATCTTCTATAGCTCGAGAGCTGTTTACTGGCTTGAGGCTACCCCTTATCCCATGATGCCTAGTGCTAGCTACCCAGATCTCGTTTGCCGCTTCAGCTGCGAGGTTCGTTGTTACTGGCTCAGGCTCGTATAACTTTTATTGATCTACCTTTTCTGTTAGAGTAGGGTTTTTTCTAGTAGTTTATTGTTAAAATAATATTCGCTAACTAGTTTGATGTAGTTTAGTGTATTTGTAGTTTTCCCTTAGAACTCGTTTATGTTAGATAGTTCTTCCCCTCCCCCCCATCCCTCTTGTAGGTAGTGTTTTAGTTTAGCTTCTTCTTTCTGATTGTAGGTAGCCGTTTAAGTTAGAGGCTTCTTAGTTTAAAAAAAAAACAAAAAAAAAAACTATCTATCGTTAGACTGTAGTATACTGTGTATTGTTTGTTTTTGTGGTTAGTGTTTAGCATTAGCATTAGTTTAGTTTTGCTGCTTGGCCAAAAACAATTTAGAGTGTTATCTTTCTAGTTATGTCTAAAGAATCCAAGGTGTCTGGATTCAAGAAGTGTGACTCATGCTGTCAGAAAATGTCTCTGACAGATGGGCACACTTCTTGCGTCTATTGCTTAGGCGCAGTGCACCTGCAAGACTTTTGTTCTGTATGCCATGCATTTAGCCCAAGAGTTCTGCAGGAGCACAAAAATAAACTTATTTTGAGGGGTCTTCTCAAGCCCCAGGATTCACCGGCCAAGGCTCAGCCGGTGAAATCTCCTAAACCGACCAAATCATCGGCTCCCAGCTCGGAGTTGTCATTGGCCCAAGCCTTACCTACTACTTCGGTTCCGGCTGGAACCGAGGAGACTGCCTCCCTGTCGACTCCACCAGTACCTTCGGAGTCATCTCGGACCCACAAGAGGCCGAGGTCCCCTTCTTTAGGATCTATACATTCAGCTCCTCGGTCTCCCCTATTGCAGAGTGACCGTAGTCACAGATCATCCCACTCTTCTCGGTCCTCTAGGCTGTCTAATCACGACGTGGAGAGAGTGATCAGTAGATTGTTGAAGTTGCAGGTACTGGCCAAAATGTTGTCCAGCCCTCCTCAACAGGTGTTGGCTCCGTCCGTTTCTATCGATGTTCCTCCTTCGACTCCATTGAGCTCGGAGCCGGAGTTTGTTGGGGTTTGAAAAATGTAACCATCGGCACCGATAATGATTTCTCCTTCGGTTCCGTCGTCGGCTCCGATCCCCTCGATGGTGCCGTCCGTCGAGGGATCTGGGCGCCAAAACTCTCTCGTCGGCTCCGAGGGGGTGAGTGGCATCAGACCCTTGTCTGACCCCGCCTCGGAGCCGTCTCCCCTCGGTGTGGATGAGGATTCTGGTTTCCTCGGAGCCAGAGCCTTCTCTGCATCGTGGCAGGGATGCCTTCGACGTCATGAGGAGTGTACTGGCCTCTGAGTCAGCTCCACCTTCGGCCCCACTGGCTCCATCCCCTGTAGTGCCTGCTTCAATCTCTGTCCCTCCTCCAGACCCAAGCATGGGGAACCGACGCTCCAGACCACCACATTGGGTGTTTCCTCTTCTTCCGAGGCCTCCCCTGATCATTCAGAGGAGCCCCCTCATAAGAGGAAGGGCAAGAGGAAGCACATTGGCTCCCCCGAGTCCGTCACTTCGGATACGGATTTGGATGAATCGGAAGGGTCCCCGAGATCCCCCTCTGAAGATGTTTCCTTTTCGGACATCCTAGAAATGCTTAAGAGGGGGAACTGGAATGTCCTAGCCCCTACCGAAGACGAATCTGTATTCCTGGATGCGTTCGGTTCCCGACCTTCCACCTCCTGGGTTTCTCCGCCCTTCGATCCACTAATGTCAGTGGTGGCTCGAAGGTCTTGGTCAGCCCCAGATACAGTGGAACCAACTCCGAGGAGACCCGGCAAGTTTATCACTGCACCCCCTGATAAACAGTTCCTTACTAAGGGTGTTCCCGTAAATGCCATGGTGATAGCAGCAGCCACTAAAAAGGAGTTAGAGGAAACGTCTTCCTCTGTCCATCTTCCTAACAAGGAGTCTGGAACCATGGATAGATACGGGAAGCGAATGTTTGCTTCAGTGACCTTTTCCATGAGGTCACTGAATTACTTATGCCATTTTACCACGCTTCAGAGGGATCTCCTGAAAGAGCTCGGAGATACCCTCCAGGATCCATCACCTGAAGGGGCTCAAGCTAAAGTGGCTTTTCAGCTGGCAACCCTTAATTCTTTAGTCAACTCCTCCATGAGGCTCATTTCCTATGCAGCCGATAGTGCAAGTAGAGCCGCAGGTACAGGCGTGGCCCTCAGGAGACATGCTTGGATGCAGCTGTGTAACTTTGCGGAACCCTTTAGAGCGTCGTTCACCAACACTACCTTTGACGGTTCCTTTCTTTTTGGACCACAGGTGAAAGACACTCTGACTAGGTGTGAACAGGAAGGCAAGACTCTCTCTGCCGTGGGAGTATGTTTTTCCACTCCTTCCAGACCATACCATACCCCAAGGGTCAGAAGATTGGTAAAATGTGGTTTAGGAAATCCCAGGGAGCCCCGCCTGACACACGTAGTGATTTTTCCTCCAGGGGCAGAGGAGGAAACAACAACAATAGACGCCGCCCTCAGGGCAGAGGGTTCCGCAGACCCAGGGCAGCAGAGAATCCTTCTCTGACAGGTCCTTCCAGCATCCCTGAAAGGGTTGCCCGGCTGCCCGCCTCTGGAGGCAGTCGGGGGAAGACTTTCACTGTACCCAAATGCCTGGCAAAACATAACGCGAGACAAATGGGTACACTCTATCATATCCGGAGGCTACATAATTCCCTTCCTTCAACCCCCCCTTATTATCAAGCAAGTCCCTTCCAGATGTTCCACCCAATCTGAGGGCCCAAGCAGTCATAGAAGTTTCAAGACTGTTAGAAAAAAAGAGTCATTCAGGAAGTCCCGGCAAACCAACACGGATCCGGAACTTACTCAGGGTTCTTTTTGGTACCAAAAAAGACAGGGGACTGGAGACCAATATTGGATCTCAGCAGACTAAACAAGTCTGTTCAATGAACGAGGTTTTGGATGGTCACGCTACAGTCCATTCTACCCTTCTTGGGTCAGGACAATTGGATGTGCTCAATAGATCTCCAGGATGCGTACTACCACATCAAAATGGACAGGCGCTCCAGGAGGTTCCTTCACTTCTGGCTGGGAGCCAGTCACTACCACTTCAGAGCTCTGCCCTTTGGTCTCACCACAGCCCCCAGGGTGTTTACCAAATGCATGGCAGTAGTCACGGCTTACCTGAGGCGTTCAGGATTCCAGATGTTTCCATATTTAGACGACTGGCTCCTTACTGCTACTACCAGGCATCAACTTCTTCAAGCCAGGGACTATACAATTACAATTTGTGCCTAGCTAGGCATTACTATAAATTTCGAAAAATCTGCCTTGTTGCCCTGTCAATCTATTACCTATATAGGAGCAGATTTAGATACAAGAAGTATGTCCGCAAGACTACTGCCAGACAGGGTGGCCACAATTCGGCAGCAAGTCCATGTCCTCATGCAATGCAAAAGAGTACAAGTCAGGTCGGTCCTTCAAACTCTGGGCTCTATGGCAGCAGCAATTCTTCTGATACCTCTGGCCCGTTTTCACATGAGAATTCTTCAGTGGCTTCATTTCACACAGTGATCCTTTCAACAGCTCCACATGTCTCACATGATCATGATTACAGAAACATACAAAAGGCACCTTTCCTGGTGGATGGTTTCTCCACTAGTGTCTCAGGGCAGACCATTCATCCAGCCCCCTCCGGTTGCCACAGTGACCACGGATGCCTCACTGATAGGGTGGGGGGGCATTATCAGGGCAGGACAGTCCAAGGCACTTGGCAGCCTCACAAGTACCATCTGCACATAAATGTCTTGGAGATGAGAGCTGTGCTTCTAGCGTAAGCCCTTCAGGACCCTCTCCCTTCCGGGACCATTGCAATTCAAACCGACAACATGTCAGTGGTGTAGTACATCAACAAGCAGGGCGGAACCAGGTCCTACCCCCTATGTCGAAAAGCACTCAGACTCTGGCAGTGGGTGATTTCCTCCCAACGATTTCTGATTGCGACGCACATCCCTGGGAAGTCCGTCATAGCAGACAGGCTCAGCAGAGCTATTCTCATGCCTCACGAATGGTCTCTGAATCAGGTAATTGCGGATCTGATCTTCCGCAAATGGGGACAGCCTTGTTGCGATCTGTTTGCCTCCCCTTTCAACAGCAAATGCAGCAACTACTTCTCCCTTTTACCACTTCCCGGTCACCCTCCCAGAAATGCTCTAGTCCACGATTGGCCTCAGGGACTTCTTTATGCCTTCCCCTCTTATACCGAAACTTATACAGAAAGCTATTCCATTGGGTTGAAAAATGATCCTCATTGCCCCCTACTGGCCTCAACAGATATGGTTTCCGTTCCTGCATTGTTACCTCCTCGAGCAGCCCTGGATTCTGGATCCTATTCCAGACCTCCTGATTCATCAGTCAGGAGAGCTGCATCGATCCCTCCAAACACTCCAGCTCACAGCTTGGTTGATCCAATTCCAACCCTAGCCAGGCTTCCCAGCATTTCCCTGGCCGTACGTGAGATCATTGTCTCCTCTCACAAATCCGCTACTAGGAAGACTTATGATAGCAAATGGAAACGTTTCTCTTGTTGGGCAGAGGCTAGGAACATAGATCCCTTTTCAGCCCCAGTTCACGAAATCTTGGAGTTCCTAACAGAGCTGTTTCATTCTGGGTCCGCTTCTGCCACAATCAGGGTTCAACTAGCGGCCATCTCTAACTTTCATGGTGGGTTTTCTAATCTAAACATTATGTCTCATAAGCTGTGTAAAGCCTTTCTCAGAGGGACTACTCTCCTTAGGCCCCCAGCGAGAGATCCCCCTCCTCCTTGGGACCTTAATTTGGTACTAACCTCCTTGATTATGCCCCCTTTTGAACCGGCAGCATCCTGCTCCATTAAGTTTCTATCTTGGAAAACTCTCTTTCTAGTAGCTATTACCTCAGCCAGACGTGTCTCGGAACTTCAGGCACTAAGTTTTCGTCCTCCGTACTTCGTTTTTCATAATGACAGGGCTGCTCTGAGAACTAATCCCTCCTTCCTTCCGAAAGTCTGCTCAGAAAATAATCTAAATCAATCTATAAACCTCCCTGTGTTTTTCCCTAACCACACCAACAAGGCAGAATACAAATTACACCTTTTGGATGTTCATAGACAATTGCATTTTTACCTCCATAGAACAAAGGATATAAGAAAGTTGGACCAACTTTTCCATTCCTATGCTAGGGGCAAACAGGGTCTTCCAGTTTCTAAAGTCACCCTGTCCAGGTGGTTGTCTCACATTATTACTTTCATCTATCAACTAAAAAACAAAGAGTTGCTTACCAAACCGAAAGGTCATTCTACTAGGGCTTTGGTCACCTCTGTAGCCTTCCAGTTTAGGTTGCCCATGGACAATATCTGTGCCGCTGCCACGGAGGCAAATCCTCATACCTTTATTTCTCATTACAAGTTAGACATGGTCTCCAGGAGTAGAGCTAATTTTGGTTCCACTGTTCTGAAGAGTCTGTTCCAATGAGGCGCCCAGGATCGTAGATGCTAGGGACGGTGTCCCCACAAGCAAGACACGAAGGCGAGATAGACAACTTAACATAAAGAAGTTATGTACCTACCATAACGTTCCATGTTAGTTGTCTTCATCTCACCTTCTTTCTTGCGTCCCCCCCTCCATCCCCCTGTCCTACTGGACCGAGAGGAGTTCAGGTTTCACTGGTTGAGTGTTCTCTGGTTTATTCCCTCTACTGACTTAGAAATTATGACAAGTAGTTTAACCTTCTTCTTAGAGGGGTTTCATTCTATAGCTATGGCTGGGGTTAGCTATTTCAAACGAGATCTGGGTAGCTAGCGCTAGGCATCATGGGATAAGGGGTAGCCTTGAGCCAGTTAACAGCTCTCGAGCTATAGAAGATGGCCGAGTTGGAGCCGAGGATTGGCTCTGATCCCAACAAGCAAGAAAGAAGGTGAGATGAAGACAACTAACATGGAACGTTATGGCAGGTACATAACTTCTTTTTCATGTGTACTAACATATTGTGCTATGCATATCATACATTGATTTATGTTTCTGCCTATTATTACTTGTTTTATTCTCTTAATGTTTGGACTGCTGTTTGCACAGTGCTGTGCTTAGCACAAACAGCTTTGGCTATGTGCAGCTGGTTTGCGCACACAGTGGCAGTGCACAAACTGGACAATTGGACCACCCAGGTAGCAGACAGGACCCAGGCATCTAAAATAGACATCAAATGCATTCTATTAATGTAATTGTGCCTGGCACAAACATGCTAAGCACCATTGTGCTGCGTTTAATAGCAATAACCTAGAAATGAATACTAATCTAGGAGATAGGCAGGTAACTTCTCCTGTGGCTGCAGATGTTAAGTGTCAGGCTGAAGTCTACATGGTCATGGGATCGACTACAATGATTACAGTCTTTATTTTACTGATGTGTCCTTGCAGTAGAGAGCAGTGACATTAAACGTAGACAAATATTGTTTCATTCTTCTTGTGGCAACAGCTGTAAGTGTAGGACTACTATACATAAGGTCCAAGGTTCGACTATAGCAGACTCCATTCTTTTTTAATGGTGTCCCACCTCATATTACAGTGACTCTCAATTGTAGAAGTTGACCTAGTATTTCTTATATCACAGTTATTTTTCTGATGGCTGACACACTACTGTTGTGTAAGTTATGCACTTATGTGTTAATGTCTGTATTGGTTACCCTCAAGCAAACACATTGCCTGTTTTTGCACAATGGTGAGAGACGCACACCACTTTCAAATGTTGCAAAATCCAAATATTTGCACACTCAGTGTCTGCAATAACTGGAATTTCTGGGTAACATCATTGTAGATTGGTCTTCATCTGCATCACACATGGCTGGTATTCATAGAGATGTTTTAAGATTTCGGTCTTGAAGGTGGGGTGAGCTGGAGTCCAAGGTGTTTGTTGGACTTATAGTGAATGAGTATGGTCCCTGGCTGTTGCAGGAGTGCTATTATTGATCCGATTATATATCAGATGCATGGAATAATTTGGCCCAGGATTTGTCCAGTGCTACCAGTATCCCCCACACTGACAAACAGTGCAGGAATCACTACAGAGACCTCAGGATGAGGAAAAGGGATACCATCAACCATTGGATCGAGGAATGTCAGACTGGCAGCACTCCGTGGATGTGTTCGCTTACAGGCACTACTTATAAGAGTTAGCAGCTGCATTTGTTCAGGATTGGTATTCTTAATGGTATTCTGTTGTGTTTTGCTTTTTCCACAGCTCATGCAGATAGATTGCTGAATCTGTGAAATTATGAAGCAAGATTGGCATGGATACAGGACACAAGTGGTATGTATAAACAGTACTGTTATTGTAGCATTAAAAGTAAATACAGCTTATTGTGTTAAATACTTGTATCACATTGAGTATGCATTTGTCAATTGCAAAAGAAAATTAGTCTGTAGAAAAATCAACAGTCCAGTATTACAGAATAGTCAGAGGTTGTTTCAAAAAACACACTTCCCATCTGTAGAGTACTGTTTAAGATTACATCAGTATTGCCATGTAATGTAAGACCTATAAACCAGGGACAACAATAGCCTGCTGAAGATTGTCATCAGTATAATTGGAACACTCATATGTACAATATATGCACATGTCCATGATTGCCTGATGCGATTGGTAATATACTGTGCATCATTTATGAGCTTGGCTGTCTTAACGGTGTAAAAGTTATTTGTTAAGAGCTGGTAGTGTTAAAAGTAAAGGTAGCAGAATCATACCTCTCAACTGTTCAGATTTTTGCAGAATGTCCAGATTTGTATTTCATATTTTTGACATGTTCCTCATAAAATATGTGGTTTTCTGATAAATCAACTGGGATTATCTGAGGACATGCATATGAGTTTCAGACGTCAAATCATTCCTAAAAAAATGTATGTTCCAACAAACCTTGTTACTCTAGCAACTTTCTAAGTTAATCGGAGTAATATTTAAAATATGTCCCTATCTGTGGCGCTTTGTCCCCCCATTTTGTCAGGGTTTGCCCAGGTGGAGAGGTATGAGCAAGAACAGAGTCATAGAATTGTATACATATGCATTATATGTCACACATGAAGTTAGTAATGATCTCCTTTTTTTTCCCACCCCACCCCTTTTCTTCTTTTTTTATTTTTGGTTGTCTTTACTTAATTTTTGTGTTGTTATATATAATTTTGTATTTATTTGTTATCTGTGTGTTATTTGTTATTATTTTAATTGTGTTTGTATTTTTTAATAATCATTTATAATATTTGTTTTTCTTTGTTATCATTTTTTATTTACATTTTTTCAGTTATGTTTTATTTTATTATTGTATTTTAATGTTTTATTTTATTACTACTACAGCACAGAAGGGTACCCCGGTTCCCTACGATCCACCTACACTCACTCCACCAGCTACAGCACCAAGGCCCAGCACTTCTGGTCTGCAGCTTGGCCGCAACCCCCTGCTGCCCTTGCCCTACCTGGACCCTCAGGTAGTTCTGGCCCAGAGGATATGCCTGTGGTTCCCTTTGGGAGCAGAGACAAAGGGGGTGATCTTGTCACCCGAGCTGAACTGTCAAGTATGATGTGTAGGATTGTGCGCCACACAATTGGTGCATGCCTATGCTGAGTGGAGACACTGCTCTCTATTGCTGCCCTGCATAACACAAGGACATGAAGACATCTGACATTGCAGCCATTGGTGCAGTGAGATGACAATGATGTCAGTCCAGTGCGTGAGGACTCGATTCTCAGTGTCACAAAACTTGATGTCCATAAGTTTGCAATTTCCTCTCCCTCATCCCAACCATGGTGTTCATCAACCCTGTATCTTGTCTCGTATGTCTTTTCTGTCGGTAAATGCTTCCTCACCTTCCCAAATTGCCTGCCCCAAACATGCCTATATCCCTTCCCCAACATTCATCTCTCCTTAAAAAAAAGGGGGGGGGGCACCTGCCCCCCCCCAAAAAAAGATTGTCCCATACATAGCTCTCCATTTCACATACGTGTCTCCTTGACGCACTTAATTTGGTACAGTTGGCTTCAAAACACAGTTATATTGCTGTCACCCCTCTCTGGAGGTGACAGTCCAAATTCAGCTAAGATTCTGTACATGTGATCAGTTGTTACTGTTGAATAGCAGTCTTGACTGTATTCAGCTTTAATATTTACAATTAGTCGATGCAATTTATACATACACATCTGTGGAGTGCTCCCTGCTTCACATTCCCTGATCCAGTAATCAGAGTTATCCTGTTTCCTCCTTCAGAGATTGTCATAGTGATGACAGCATTGTTCTCCAGTGTGTGGGATACCTGTCGCACTGGACAAAGCCCTAGCCACACTAGTCTATGCTTCAGACTTATACTGAGAGCCTGTATAGTTACCCTGCAAATTACGAGGGCCATGCTGCTTAACTAGGAGCCCAACAAAGACCTTGGACTCCCAAACACCACAGTGCTGCTCTCAGAAGATCACACCTTCTCCCACAACACCAGTCATGTCTACAAAAGATCAAGCACAATGTCTAATGTACATTTCCTGCCAATTCCACTTTAAATATCATGTTTTCTCATTAATTGCACATATTGCACTAATTGAGAGTGTGCACTGTCTGCATTTTGATACATTTGAAACAGCTGCGCTCTGCTTACCATCATGTAAATATGGTAAGCCGAGTGAGTTTGTTTGCAGGATGGTAAATGGAGCACTGCTTTTTTAAATGTATCAAAAACTAGACAGTGTGCACTCTCAAGCAATGCAGTTCCAAGGTTGCTTTATCTACAGCCACTTGTGCAACTCTGTTATTCAGCTGGGAGAGCACAACTATACTTTCATGAACATTGTCATTTCAGCAAAACTATGTCAGGTATTATAAAGTGAGAGTAAATATAATGTAACTTGGAACGAGAGTCAAATGTATATAGAATACGGGTATTCAAACCCACGACCATGTGTACCAGTAGTCCTAATCTTACAACTCTTGCCACAAGAAGGTTGAGACTTAGCAGCACTTATTGTATAATCTGCAATGTCACAACAGAATAAGAAAAGTTTGCATACCCTGTAGCAGAACCCAGGACCATCTTCGCTCAAGTCCCTGACTTAATACCTGTTGCCAAAGATTAGTTACATGGGGTCCCCTATATTAGTATTCATTGTTAGCTTGACTGTATTAATGCAGCACAGCCTTGCTTACCTGGTTTGCTTGATAACCAGCGATGCTCAGAGGTATTCATTGAATGTATTCAGTTTCTGGGTCATATCTAATACATGGGTAGTCCAGTTGCGCAAACAAGGTAAGCATAGCCAAAACTGTTTGCGGCAAGTGGCACACATGCAAACTTGGGAAGAAAAGTAAATAAAAAAGAAAGAACATTAAACAATTACACACATAATATTAATTAAGAATAATCCTAATATATATTGAACAAGGGAGAAGAAATTGCCATGCTGTCAACCTTTCGCAGACAATAAACTTACACAGAAGGGCATAGCTCAAAACTTCTTCGAGTAAGACTTCTGGACAAAGCCATAAATAATGGGGGGGGGGGGGGCAAAGGCCCAAATATAGGGACAATTGAAAATATTACTCTTACAAACTTAGGTGAGAGAATAGCAGGTTTTGCATTAGCGTGAATTTTCTGAAGCATATGAAGTCTGAATCTCAAATGTCTGTCATTATGTTCTGAATTTAGTCCTCAAAGATTTGGCAGTGATTTGCCAGAAAACCACAATTTTACGAGTAACTGACCAAAAATATGAGGCAAAAATCTGGACATTCTGCAAAAATCTGTACAGCTTAGATGTATGCAGAAGTGCTATCTGCATTCATGAAACGGTTTTGTGACAGATGCATTGGTACGTGTCACGAAACCTTGTTTAAGCACACACAGCTTCATTAATATTCATTGCGCGCCACCACCACAGGCACTACTTTGTGTGCATGATAGCACTCCATGTAGGCTCTACATGAACCCTACACTGAGGTTACTGAATCCTGGGGATTGTTTTCCTTTGTGGCACTCTAGAGTTGGATTAAATGAACACATTTGTAATAATAAAAAAGTAAACTAAGTGGGGGTTTGTTTTCATGTTCATTTGTATCTGAAAACTAAGCTTGAATGCCTTGCTTTTATTCAGACTCCAGACTACACCATTTATCTGAGGTGTGATGTTGGAAATCTGTGATTGATAAGACATTTTGTTGGAATACGTGACCTTACCTAAGTACTCTGTGTCTCTCACTAGCTTTCTTGGTAGGCTGGCATTTTGTATTAAATACTTGCACTAGAAGTAAAGTGAATGAACTATTTTATGCATTGAGAAAGGGTCTGTGTGACTTGAAAACTTTGCTTTAATTCGTGAAATAAAGTGTTTTAGTTTTAAGACAGTTGGATTCCTGGCTTTTTGCTGTTGGACTTGTACGTTTTTGTTGCTGGGATCCGTTTAGCTGCCTAAAGAAGTTATTGGTGTACCTTTCTTGATGCAACAGATGTCAAGATAATGCAGGAAATAAAGGCAAACTTTCAGTTCAGACATAAAATAAGTGGAATAATTACTAAATTATGTTTTTTCTGTATGTGACATGTTTAGTGTTATATTACAGGGAAAGAAAAATCACTTTTTGGAAAGAAAAACTTGATATTTGGGTAGAGTTCTCTTTCATACATAAGCAAACTGTTTGAGTCTGTAGAATTAACAGTGCATGTAGTTTGTAACAGTGGTTATTATGTTTTACTTTTTAAACTCGTTTGAAAAAAAAAAACATCTCTAGTAAGTCCCTGTGTTAAGACATACTGTGAATGTTTATGCCAGTTAAGAATCCAACAGCAAAAGATGATGCATATGACTGTCTTTATACACTTTTAAATAACCCCTGGAGAATGGAATGTTCTGCATAATTTAGCAAGTAATGGTACTGTAACATAGAAACAGAGAGACACTGTGCATACATTCAGAACTGATAATACACAGTTTTTTTTATTAATGTTTATAATCATCACCTAGAGATGATTCCTATGTTATTTGCAAAAAAACTTATTGGGAAACTATAAGAAAAATATTTTAATTCATACATGATCTGCTTATTGAGTGAGAGTGGAAGGAAGAATACACTGATGCCTTTTTCAGGATAGCCTACATAATAACCTGTAGCCTTGAATTTTCCATTCAGTTTCTAACACTGGCATAAAATATCTGCATTTAAAGTTGGTAGGATTGGAGACTCAGGGGAGTCTGTTGATTAATCACATTAAGCCTACTTCAGGGAATCTTTTCCTACAGGAAAAGAGCTTCCATGTGCAATTCTTCTGAATCCCATGTCTTATGGGGAAATGCTGCAACTTTAACAAACCTGTTGATAAATTGAAAATTCAAGGCTACAGGTTATTATGTAGGCTATCCTGAAAAAGGCATCAGTGTATTCTTACTTGCTAAATTATGCAGAACATTCCATTCTAGAGGCTCTTGCTACCCCCATAGTGCCTTTTTTTAGGAAAGGCTCAAAAGACAAACCCACCACCGTAAATAGCACAAGTAACAAAAAACTGAGGGTAATGCTACTCAATGCCAGAAGTCTGAACCTCAAAATGCACGCACTCGAGGCACTCCTCAGTATGGAGAAAATCGATATATGTGCAGTAACAGAAACCTGGTTTAAGGCTCCAGAGAGCACCCCAGCACTACCAGACTACAACTCATACCATACATTTCGGCCACAGAACCCAAACCGAAATACAAAAGGCGGGGACGTATCCATATTTGTCAAGGATACCCATACCTCCAGGTTAGTGGCACAGCACGATGCTTCAGAGATCATCCATGTGCAAATAACAACGGGCAAAACTACAATTCAAATTGTAGCTTGCTACAGATCACCCACCATGTCCCAGGAACCCCATTCTGTGTTTCTGGAAACACTGGGAAACATAAAGGTCCTACCAAACACCCTAATATTGGGTGATTTCAATTACCCAAACATTAACTTGGAGAACTACTCAAGTACTAACTCCCTTGCCCAACATTTCCTAGAATTTATAAACTCAAACGCCCTGGTTCAACTGGTCAACACTCCCACCAGAGGTGACAACATATTGGACCTGGTCATCACCAACATGGGCGACCGGTGTTCCACACCGGAGGTCAACCCCTCGCTGGTTAGATCTGACCATAAACAAATCACTTTAGATATCCACATTCCGCCCCACCCCCGGACAAGAAAACCACCGTGAAAAACTTTTCAAAAGCAAACTTCACGTTACTTAAGATCGAGGTGGAAAGTTTCAAAGCCCCCATGCTAAAGGATAACGTTGTCCAAGCTGCAAAATCCTTTACTAATGCATTCTATGGGCACCTACAAGAATACATGGATCATGCCATCCCAAGCAAAACCAAGACTCACTCCTCCAAGAAAAGGAAACCAGTCTGGTGGACACCTGCCATAAACAAGCTATACAATAGAAGGAGGAAACTAGTACAGAAAAGAGTAAAATCCCAAGAAGGGAAGACATCCCTGATCAGTATCAGCAAGAAACTACGATCCCTCATAAAATCGTCCAAGGCGAGCTTTGAAAGAAAAATTGCCAAGGACTCCAGAGATAACCACAAGGCATTCTTTAGCTATGTCAAGAATCTACGTGGCAATGCTCAGATCTACTCGGAGTTAGTCCAGAATGGCACAAAATACACTGAACCGACCGATATCTCCAACATCCTGGCAGACAGGTTCAGCGCAAACTTCACCCCCCTCTCACCCCCAAAAGGGCCCATAACCATACCAGAAGAATGTAGAGTCCCTGAAATCACAGACACTCAGGTTAAAACAGCCCTCTCCAAAACCAAAAACACAGCATCAATGGGACCGGACGGTGTCCCAGGCTGTGTCCTACACGAGCTCAAAGACGAACTAACCCCTCACCTAAACACATGTTCAAACTCAGACTCTCCACAGGCTACGTACCCATAGAGTGGCGCACAGCAATGGTTATTCAGCTCCACAAAGGTGGAGCCACAACACACCCCGGAACTATCACCCTGTAAGCCTGACTAGCTTGGTCTGCAAGGCTATAGAGTGCATCATCATGGAACTCATTAACAGAGACATTGGGAACCTCCAAACACTGGACCCTACCCAGTTCGGCTTTGTTAAGGGAAGATCATGCCTCCTAAACCTGGTGGACTTCTTTGAGAAAGTTACCAAGGCTATAGACGAGGGAAAGTTGGTACACACAGCCTACCTAGACCTCGCAAAGGCCTTTGACACCATTCCCCATTCTGGTATTATAGACAAGCTCACCAGCCTGAACATAAACCCCTACATCACAAGATGGGTTGCCAACTGGCTCACGGGCAGAACCCACATGGTTACAAGTGACATTCCCCAGGGCTCAGTCCTAGGACCCCCCCCTGTTCGGCATATACTTCTCAGAGGTACAGGCAAGCACAGGAGGACTATGGCTGACCAAGTTCACAGACTACTGCAAACTAGGGGCTATAACTGACTCTCCGGCTGACACAGAAATCCTCCAAAAGGGTCTCACTGAGACGGATACCTGGTGTCAAAATCATGGCCTCAAGCTAAATGCCAAAAAGTGTATAGTCATCCCCTTTGGAAAAAACAAAGTACTCACAAACTACCACATAGGTGGTAGTCCCCTAAATATGGAAGACATAATAAGGGATCTGGGGACCCAAGTAGATAGTAATCTCACCTTTGATAATCACATTACCAAAGTGGTTAGAAAATTCTTCTACGTGGCCCACCTAATCACAAAAGGGTTTTTATCCAGATCAAAAGTGGTCATTTTGCCCCTCTAGTCATCAGACCCATCATAGAGTACAACGCTCCATTTGGGATGTACCTTACAAGACACCTGCAACAGCTGGAAAGACCACAGAAGTACCTTACCAAGACGATCACTGGCGTCAAACAGATGCCCTATGCAGCTTGACTGAAGAAATTACAGCTGTACTCGGTTGCATACCGTCTACTCAGAGGTGATCTCTGCCTGACATACAAGGCCATGTCCAACCCAGAATTGATGGACATGCTCCACCTAAAGAAAACCTTATCCCCGCGAGCCACACCCTCTAGGGATCTAAACCTCACCACAACAATAAATAGGATGTGCTGGAGGGATAGATTCCTGTCCCAGAGACTTCCCATGCTTTGGAACAAGATCCCAATCTACATTAGGCAGAGCTCCTCGCTAACACTCTTCAAAAGAAACCTTGATGAGTGGATGGGAAACAGAAAGTTTACCTCGGGGATCACTTCAGTGGCTCTGCTGGACAGAAGCACAGGGAACTAATCAAAGGGGGCGGCGAAAGCCAACACATTCTGGCTAGGCTTATAAATGCCTTTGGGCAGATAGCCTAGTACCTACCTATGAACCTATAGAAGAAAGAGTTTGAGAAGTGAGAAGTTTGTGTGGATAATTCTTGAAGAAGGGTTATGACACTGGTACAGTACAGTACAATTTGAAGAGGTTTAGGGGTGTGGGACATGTCCAAATATTGAAAGGTAGGAATAGTGAAAAATACAGTAGGTGTATACAAGCTTACAATTTAAAATGTTACTAACTCTCTTTTTTTTTTACTTTGCTAGTATCAAAAATTGTCACAAAGAACACAAATCTGTCTTTACAAGCTCTTTATTAAGCGAAATTATGCATTCGTATGAGAATGCATAAAGGCAATCTGTGCTGTTCACATGTTTGCGCAGCAATGGCATGATTCATAGAGGCTAACTAAACTAATGCATGATGGCCAGTTTAAGTGGCCCTAAATTAGTGGCACTAATGGCACTATAATACAACCAGTTAACCAAACAAAACTACTTGGTGTCACAGTAGACAACAACCTAACACTCGATAACCACATATCACTCACAATTAAGAAAGTTGACATCAAACTTGGTGCACTATATAGGGCCAAACCTTACCTTACTCAAAATGCCAGACTAGCCACAGCCAGATCCCACCTCCTATGTACTCTTCTCAACTTTTGCTGCTAATATACCCAACAGGGCCCATCATTGCCTTGTTCTTCAAAAAGTACACTGGCTTGACTTTCCCAAACTGTTATTGTTCAGTCAGCTCACCACTGCTCCCTCCATTATCCACCACAAACCTGAATACTGTCTTGCACTCTCCAGCCTAGTGCAACTAAATACCAACCCCAGGATCCTTAGAACATCCGATAAATTTATACTCAAGGTAACAAAGTCCCGTAATTATTTTGGTAACTCTCTCTTCTCCTTCAAAGTAGCCAAACAGTGGAACCTATTACCCCAGGATATCTTACAAAACACAGATCATCATAGCTTAAAAAAACTCCTAAAGGAATACCTTACTGAACAATGGCTATGCTCCTGTAATACACCTGGCTAGTTTCTCATGCCTTCGATTCAAATGTTTTCTATTTTGCTGTCTTCTTGTCTTACTTCTACCAAACGAAAATACCACAAAGGTTTTTAGTTATATATCTAATGAGTTTCATATTACTGTCTGTAGTAAAGCTTAGGAAATGTAATGTTTTCTGTTTTACATTCCCCTTTTTTTGTAAATTGTGATTGTTGGCAGCTGTCAAACTTTTTGTATATTGTTTGTAAATCTTTTAAAAATCTTTTGTAATCTTTTTTGTACTATTGCTATGGAGATTTTCTCCCCGGGTCTCCGCTGAAAACGGGCTACTTGCCCAGCCGGATTCTACGTGGTTAACAAATGTAAAATAAAATAAAATAAATAAATAGTGCATCTTAGACCAGTGGATGGGAAATAGAAAATTTACACCAGTCCTGGCACACATAACCCTTATGGACAGAGATAGCTTATAAATACCTGGCCCTCAATGTCCTATTTGGATATAGGACATCCTTATTCTCTTGGGAAAACTTAGCTAGGCTTAGAAAGGTCCCCAGGGTTGTTAGTCTAGTAATAGTATGTGAAAATATAAACTTTAGCAAATAAACTAACAATGAGATGTAAATGAGAAATTATGTAAATTCATGTATGGTAATAAGCCCTTCTTCTGCCTGTTTGTGATTTATAGCCATAATTTGACATGTTTCTGGCCATCCGCATATTTGTTATAAAAAACAGAATTGCTGTTCTTCTATTTTCCAGTCCATGATGATGATTTCCCCTGCTGCTAAACGTTTTTCTAATGTGAGCTGCTTCCTTGGCCAAGTCAAAACCACTTGTGCCCAGTGGCTGGATATCCACTGGAACCTTAGCTTATAACACCAGTGAGAAATCCAAGTGAAGCTGTAGAAGACAATTTTAATACATCCTTATCTTAGACATGTGCTGGTATTATTGTTTATAAAATTCATGCCTCATTGTTACTGACACTTGCTCAGTGATGTTGTAAGGCATCATATAAGGAATTATTACATTTTTAACTGATTTACACAATAAATTATGCTTATGTGGTATACTTATGTATGCATGTACTAAATCTCCTGAAATGGCCCATTTAATAAAATGTGTTATTTCAGTATTTAACACAAGTTCATACTTTCTGATTGAATGCAAAATGTATCACGTTTTTTTTTTGTATTATGCAGTGTTTACTCAGTTTGAACTATTACATATTAGAAATTACTTATTATTCTCTGTTAAGGTGCTGCACATCATATTATTTCATTGTCTCATACACAATAAGTTGTGTCTTCAGAGACATAAATCTTCATTTATGCAGTGCTAAAGGTGAAGTGGCAACAGTGCTAGTTTACATGGCAGGATACTCATGCAATTCTTTAAGGAGTGTTTCCGTTAATAGTGTGTAGTACCTGTTTTACGTTCTCTGAAATTCTCTGCTGTAACATTGATAATGAGTAGACCATTAACAGCGTAAATCAGTGGAATTTCAGTGTTATAACGTACAGCTTTCTTTCCAGATATTCCCTCTAACTGTAAACAATACCATTATTGAAATGCAATACATGCAAATACAGTGTCTTACTACTGTGTTAAATTCTACACTCAGATATTCTGAATTTATTTCAGTTAATTTTTTCATGTTAAACACTGACATTACTGTGTTAAAGTCAAATTACAAGTACCAGAAATGTCTAGCTTGAATCATGTTAAGTGTCAAGATCAAATGTGTCGTACTTGACATTTCCTAAAGATAGGGTAATCGAAGGTGCATGTCATCTTGGGGGAGGGCTGTCATATGAGCTGGATGGTGACTTCCTGTGATGTTGTGACCTGCTTGATAGAGGCGATCCTACAGACACTGATCTCATAGTGCTGTGGGACTGGGATCTCAAATTAAAGGTTGTGCTATGTGTAGATGAGTGCTGACATGGCCTGTATGAAATATGTTGTGCCTCACCACCACACTATTTCCACTACTGTCTTGAGAAGCACTTGTAGTGTAGTGTGATATGCTCCCACTGGACAGTACCTTGTCATCTTCCAATTCCAAAATGGACTCCTGTTTAAGTTTGGTAAGTTCTCACTAATGTATGAATGAAAGCAGACAGAGCTTGGTGTGCCAACATACTACAGATCAGTGCAATCATGAAATTATCCCTACTCTCTGCCATTTCCATGTAGTGCTGGAAGTCCTCATGTACACCCTAGTGGACTTTGACCATGTCTAGCTGACCCTTTGTGGAAGTACATTGAGCCTGAGCAATGTCACGGCACATTTGCTGTTGGGCAGACAGTATTTTACTTGTTTCCTGGAGGAGATGTGACATATTCCTGTACATAAAACCCCTTTGTAAAGATGTCACTGCAGACACTCTTACCTCTTAATTTCTGCCATCATCCAGAAGGTATTCCTGTGGCTTTCGAGATACTGAAGTAGAGGACCCATAAGTCTGACTAGTCTCCCTGTACAACATGGAGTTAATATCACCCTGTAAGTGACTTTGTGAGCTACTACACAGACAAAGACTAAAGTGGAAGTGTCTCGATTTATATCAAAAATAGATATAGCTCAAAGCTGGTCAAAGATTACAATGCACTTCAGCTTCTCCATATTCAAATTACCATAAGCAAAATCCTATACCACTTCTTTGTAAGCTATGTTTCCCCCTCTATGACCCAGGAAACCCATTGCACGTATTTAAGCTTACTAGAAACACTCACCATCCAACTCAATACCGTATTCATGGCCGACTTTAATTACCCCATTATTAACTAGGAATCAGATACACCAAATGTGCAGGCACAAAGATTCCTGGATTTTGTACCTGGACCATATTGTCAATACAGCAACCAGGGGCACAAATGTATTGAATCAGTTCTTCACTAATGTGGGATAGTGCTGTACACCCCTTAGTGTAATATCCTCTCTTGTAAAGTCAGACCACAAAATGGCCTTCTTTGAAGTAAAAATAAAACCCAGAACCCAAGCTAACCCTGGAATGTTCCGGAGCTACTCCTAGGGTAACTGCTTACGAAGTGATAAACTGGCAAAATGTCAAGCCCCCATAAACCCTGAGAACACTGCTGCCTATGCAGAACTGTTCACAGAAACCCTATACAAGCATGTTAATAGCTGTAGAGGGGCAGCTATACTCATGAAGAATAAGTACAGAACTAACTTAAAAAGCAAAACACCCTGGTAGAATCACAACATCAGTAGGTTGTATAACAGAAGGAAGAAAATCATGACAAAAATTAGGAAGTGTAGCACCCAGCAGGATAAAAACATTCTCATCAAACTAAGCAAACAACTCAGAGGACAATTACAGTCTACCAAAGCCAAATTTGAGGTAAATATGGCCGCCCAGAACAAGAACAACCACAAAGCATTTTTAGCTTGTGACCTCCCCCCTCTGGGCCAGTAATCAGCCTGAATCCTCACCACTGACACTGGAGAGGAACATTCACTTGGAAGAAAAATAGATACATTATTTCCAGATGCAGTTGTTTGCATCAAGCACATTTTCCCTTTAGAGCACACAGGAAACACAGTCAGCCTGGGGGCTGGATACTCTCTCTCTCTGTCTGCAGGCCCCCAGTAAGACTTTCCACTGGCACAGCTGTAGACCTGAGTCCTCAGCCGAGTGTTCAAGTCAAGTCCTCCAGCAATTTCTCTGTGAAAACAGTGCTTTGTGTCCCTGCTCCAAGCAGCTGACACACACATACACTGAAATTTGATTTTCACACACGCATACACACCTGGGAAAGGCTGGTACAGATTTACTAGCTATGCCTCCTTCTGCCCAGACTATAGGGTAGTTACACTGCCACCAGATACTCCAAAGCCAGGTACTCGGCTGTTACAAGGGTACCCAATTATACTGAGTGAAATTAATATTAATACCAATAATAGTGTTTGACCAGTGGAGTAAGGCTTTCAGGAGTGGCCACAGAGTCACCAAATAGATATCAGTACTCTGAAAGGTTAAAATCTTCTCTAAAGGACCAGCCACAATGAAAAGTTTAAATATATTTAATAATAAATAATACAAGAACATGAAAATACAGAATATCTGTTTACAATAAACACCAAGTTTCGGTCACTGGAAATATTAAAATTACACTGGTGAATAGATTCATATGGATACAGAAAAGCAGTACTTAACTAATCTCACTTTATTTTCCTGGCTGATCTAAAGAATTACTTTTGCCTGGTCACTTACTAGAGTAAGGCAAGATGAAGTGGGTGAGTTATCCTTCTATGTCAGATTTCAAAAACAGACTGCCATGAGCCTTCTGTCTAATCTAGCATTAAAACATCATTTCAGTCTGGATTACAGAATGATATCACACACAGCTGGTCATATGACTTTTGGTTGTCATACTAGCCCCATTATTAGAAACTGAACCAGAATCTTGCATATATGTGTTACCATACATATAGATAGAGCTTTGCTAAGATGTGTTATAGCATCTGGAAGCCATAAATCCATTTTAACTCTTCCACCCTTCCAGGGTAACAATTAGTTCACTGCTATGGACAATACAACAAGGATTCCTAGTTGTTGTTTTCACTGATATTTCATCTCTGGCTGCAACCAGAACTGTAAGATAAAATCTTTATGACCTACCATGTAATTTAATTTTAAACTATTTTTCAAAGTTAGCTGGACTGAGATTAACCTCTTCTCTCCCAGTATCCTTTGTTACAATATATGCATTTAATCAGTTATAATACAGTCTGATATACACGTGCATTTTTCTTTGTGTCCAGCAGGACCCACTGTTGGTACATTTTTCTTAACACAGGCAGCTTTACAAATACATTTTTCAACACAAGCATCTGTACAAATCAGTTTGATATACAAATGACATATAATTATTTACAAAACTCCAGGTAGCTATCCTGGCATGTGTTAGACATCCACTGCCTTACTTCTCCTGGCATAGTTGGGGATACCTCACATCATCACATAGCTATGTTCACAGCCTCAAAGGTTATATACAGTTGTGTGCAGAGCTCATTGTGAATGGAGGCACCTATACTGGGGCAAATAGAGGAATGAAGGGTCTGAATGGAGAGATGAAGGTTACGAATGGAAAGATAATAAGTCAGCAAGCAAAGGAGAGTGGAATTGAATTCATCCTCAAGTTTTCGTAAGTACCATCATGAGGTGGATTATGTTTTTCTCAAAATCTCATCAATACAACACTGATATATAGACTGTATTTTATAAAGCATATATCATGGACAGAAGTAGGTTAAAAAATAAAAAGATAACTGGGTACACATGAGCCAGGATAAAAATTGCTCAATCCTAGTAGGTGCACTGGTGCCAGGACTGGAAAAAATGACTTAGTGTAGAATTCTCAAGAAAACTATAAAGCAATTAAGACAAGAGCTGTCACTGTTTGAAGAGTATCACTGGTGAAGAGGTTCACAATACTGTCTCTAAGGCCAAGAACACTGCATCAGTGGGCCCAGACAATATCTCAGGATACCTTCTAGATAGCTTGAAACAAGACCTATTAGACCCTCTGGAATCTCTGCTTAACTGTACCCTCCAAACATGCTTTGTGCCTCACAAATGAGGAACAACTACACTCATCCCTCTGCTTAAAGGTGGGCCATCTACAGACCCATAAGTCTCAGTAGTCTCATAGGCATAACCATGGAAAGAATTATCATGGAAATGATTGATAATAACATTGGAAACCCCTAGACATTGTACCCAGTCCAATTTGCTTTTGTCAAGGGCAAGTCATGCTAACTCAACCAGGTGAATTCGTTGAGAAGGGTAGAAGGTCACCAAACAATGGATGAGGACAAAATGGTTCACACTGTCTACCTTGATCTGGCCTTTTTATAAGATAAATGTACAGCTACATGGGTACAGTTACAACTATTTTTACAACTATTTTTATTTATGTTTATATCTCCATTTATACACAAAGTGAAAAAAACATATTCACATTGTCACATAATTTTGTGTACCGTAATTATTAGCTCAGTAATTAGTTATACTAAAGTCAAACAATTTTTAGAAACAAAAGATTTTGTAGGCCACAATATATTTATTAATATGCTAATTGTATAAGACAGTCATTTCTTTCAAAATATTAACTGCTCTTAGGAGATGGGTGAACTGTGTTAGCCACCACACCTGTCACAGTGGAGGTGGGGTGGGGGTTAATGTAGCAAGTGAATAACCAGCACAGTGGATACTGAGAAATGCATTGTTTGATTAATTTTGTATCGAGTTCTACTTAAATCCCGTATATGGTTACATTTATTAAGCTGCAAATGATCAAAGAACAGATTGCCATGAAATATTTTGAGTGCCTCCATCAACAAAAGTAAACATGTTTTGTTTAATAGAAGTTGAACTGGAAGGACTTCATAACTTCCTTTCAGTTGCTACATTTTTGGTAATGTGTACAGCTTCTGTGTAGCTTATTGCTTTGAGGGGAAGGTAAAAGTCTGTTGTTTAGATCAAATTCACATTATATTACTTAAAATTGCAAGTAGAGTACTTTGGACACAGAATAAAGCAGGAACTACAAAGGAATTGTATAAATAGGTTGCATAACGTGCCCATCCACCAAATAGACAAGCTGTACAAAGACATAAAATGTAACAATTGGGAGAAAGTCTTGCAGTTCTTCTAATTCAATTAGCATTGAAGAAGAAATACTGAATGTGAAGTTGTTCTATCTTGCTGTTTGTTCTTTACTGATGGGTTTCAGAGCCGATCCCTCGGCTCCGAGTCGGACAATTGCACAGCTCGAGGTCTTCAAATAGCTTGGGGGCAAGTCCATATCCCATGATGCACCTGGAGTTATCCCAGATCTAGTTTGCCACTGCAATAGATCGGAGGTTCTGCATTAGCTCGGGCCAGTAAAACTGTTTTTCTACTTATTACTTACTGATATTTACATATTTAGATAGTCTAATTAGCTTAGATAGTTTATTAAAGCTCTTACAGCTTTATAGTGTGTGTTACTGTATTTTAGTCCCTTCCCTTAGTCGGTTTAAAATTTTTTTCTAGTTGATCTCTTGTTTTAGGCCTAGTTTAATCTCTTTGCTAGTCAATAGAGTGTGCTTAGTCAGTGACCTTTTGTCACTATTTTTGCTAAAAACTTATTTAGTCTGTGGTGTTTTTCTGTGCAGTGTGTTTAGCCTTCAGTTTTTTTTTTAGGAAAGGCTTAAATTTATAATTACTGTTAAAGTTTTGTAATTAACAGTAATTTTGTCTGACGGGATATTTAGACAGTGTATTATATCTTAGCAGCTATCCCCTTTTTTTGTATCGCCTGCTCTTATTGTGCATTTAGAAAGTTGTGGTGACAGTAAAGGCTTTTCCTGTCACATTTCATTTATACTTACATTTCTGCATGTGTGTGCGTGTGTGTGTGTGTGTGTGTGTGTGTGTGTGTGTGTGTGTGTGTGTGTGTGTGTGACTTAGCCTGATTTTATTAAGGCTTTTGGTAGCTAATTACTATTAGAATTGTTTTGTGCGACAGTAATTCTTCTCCAAGGTTTCCAGTGGCTGACCAAGACAAGCACCCCAAGTCTGGTTTTAAGAAGTGCCAGTGTGGCCAAAAGATGTCTGCAACAGACAGTCACATAAATTGTGTATACTGTCTAGTAGCCCTGCATTTGTAAGACATCTGTGCTATTTGTCATTCCTTCTCCTCAAGGGTCCTTCAGGAAAGGAAGAGAAAACTTATCAACAGAGGCTTGTTGAAACCTTCGTTTCAAGAAGCTTTGAGTGACCAAGATGGATCCAGCAAGTCCTCAAAGTCTTCTAAGACTTCGAATTCTAAGAAATTAAAAAAATCTTCGACTTCGACTCTACTGCCATCGGAACCGACAGTCTCTTCCTTTCGGAGCCGGTCTCCAGTCGTGGAACTGGTGTCCGAAGGTGTTGAGTCCATTACTTCAGTCCGTACCACCTTCGGTGTGCTCCCCTCGGTCCTCTATCAGAGTGTCAGATCTGGATGTGGATCGTGTGGTGTAGAAGCTGTTATCGGCACTGGCCTTGGCAAAAATTCTATCTGCTTCGACGCAAATGACTTCGGAGCCGAAGACCCTTGCACCAGCTCAAACTATTCCTTTTCCGAGCCATGCTGGTTCTTTGGAGCCGGAGGAGTTAGACCTGATGATAGTGGAACCTTCGGAGCTGACGCCTGCTCCAGTATCTTCGGCTCTATGCACTCTGACGTCCTCGGTGCCGATTGAGGACTCTAGGAGCCAACACTCCCTAGTCGAGTCCGGGGAGGATAGTCGGACCGACTTGTCAGTTCAGACTCTCCCTCTCTGGGCTTTAGCTTGGATGAGTTTGGCTCCTACCTCTTGTTTGGAGCCCACTGTCCTGGTGCTGGGGGTGTCGACAGTTTCTTCAGATCCATTGGTTCCCTCACATCGGAGCAGAGGTGCTTTCGATGCCATGAGGAGAGTCATGTCTCCTAAGACATCCTTGACCTCAGGTCTGCCTTGCTCCTCCCCTAAACCACCTGTGTCTGCTTCTGCCTCACACATCCTGACCAAGCGTAGAGACCCAGAGCCTCAGGAAGCCCCATTGGTTGGCCCCTGCTCTTCCAAGACCTCACCAGAAGCTCCCACTGATGAGGTTCCCAGGAAGAGATTGTGTAAGAGGAAACATCTAGACTCCACTCAGGAGTCTCTAACATCAGATACTGACTTAGATGAGTCAGAAGGGTCCCCACGGACCCCCTCTGAGGATATCTCATTCGCTGAGATACATGAAATCCTTAGGCAGAGGGATGATTGGCAGTCCAAAAGCCCTACTGAGGATGAGTCAGTTCTCCAGAAGGCTTTTGGGTCTCAGCCCTCCACCTCTTGGGTGTCTCCGCCCTTCGATGAGCTGATGCAGCTGGTCTCACAAAGGGCTTGGGAGTCTCCGGATACTATGAAGCCTGTCCCTATGAAGCCTAATAAATTTATTTCTGCCCCCTTGACAAATCATTTTTAACAAAAGGTGTTCCAGTTGATGCCATGGTAGTGGCAGCAGCCACCAAAAAGGAAATGTCTGAGACTTCCTCGTCTATCCATCCTCCTAATAGAGACTCCAGGATTATGGATAGATATGGGAAGCACATATTTAGTTCAGCGACTTTTGCTCTTCATTCGCTTAACTATTTAACCCATTTTACCAGGTTACAAAGAGATCTCCATAAGGAGCTAGGCGATACTGTTCAGGGTACAATAGCTGCAGGGATTTCCAACAAGGTTGCCGACCAGCTTGCTACCCTCAATTCTATAATCAACTCATCCATGCGCCTCATCTCTTATGCAGCTGATGGAACGAGAAGGGCAGCAGGTACAGGAGTTGCTCTTAGGAGGCACTCCTGGATGCGCTTGTGTTCCTTCACAGAGTCCTTCCTTCTTGAACACTCCCTTTGATGGCTCGTCCATTTTTGGGCCTAAAGTGAAGGAAACCTTAACCAGGTGTTAACAGGATGGAAAGACTCTGTCCGCTATCGGGGTCTGTTTTTCTACCCCTACCCGACCCTACCCTAAAGGTCAAAGGGGAGGAAAAATGTGGTTCGGAAAAGCCCAGGGAGCCTTTCAGGACACACGTGGTGAACCCCCCTCCAGAGGCAGAGGAGGGGGCAATAATGGAAGATGCCGCCCTCACGGCAGAGGGGGTCCGCAACACCAGGGCAACAGAGATTACTTCTCTGGGAAGCCCTACCAGTGCTCCTGAAAGGAGGCCCGACTATCCTGCTCTGGAGGCAGTCTGGGGTCCCTTATCTTTGTATCCAGATGCCTCGCTCAAAATAACAAAAGACAGCTGGGTACAAAGTATAATTTCCAGAAGATACTTCATCCCATTTACCACATCCCCTCCACTCATAAGAAAAATCCCAGACGTTCTACCTAGTTACAGGGAACAGGCAACAACAGAGGTCTAAACGTTGCTAACAAAAAGAGTCATCCAACCAGTCTCAGCAGAGCAGACAAGATCCGAAACTTACTCAAGATTTTTTTTGGTTCCAAAGAAGACAGGGGACTGGTGACCCATATTGGACCTCAGCAGACTGAACAAATATGTAAAGAAAGAGAAGTTTCGGATGGTCACACTTCAGTCTATACTCCCCTTCTTAGGGAAAAACAATTGGATGTGCCCGATAGATCTCAAGGATGCATACTACCACATAAAAATGGCCAGGCCATCCAGGGATCATCTGCGTTTCTGGCTGGGAACCAATCATTACCAGTTTTGAGCCCTGTCCTTTGGTCACACTACAGCCCCCAGAGTGTTCACCAAATGCATGGTAGTGGTCACGGCTCACCTGAGGCATCTAAGATTCCAGGTGTTTCCATACCTAGACGATTGGCTCCACCAGGTATCAACTCATTCAAGCCAGGTAGTCTGCTCTGTCACTCTGTAATCAACTGGGCATTAGAATCAACTCAGAAAAATCTGCCTTGTCGCCATCACAGCATATCGTTTTTTATCGGGGCAGAATTGGACACCACCACCACCACACTAAGGCTTCCAATAGAAAGAGTCTTTCTTCTTTGTCAGCATGTCAGCATTCTGATATCAAAAGACAGAGCACCAGCATCAGAAGTTATGAAATTACTAGGCATGATGGCAGCAGCAATTTTAGCCATACCACTAGCTCGTATGCACATACAGATACTACAATGGCTGTTGTTCAGTCAATGGTTTTACCAAGAGCTTCCCATGCCTCACACTATAATGATCACAAATTCTTGCAAAAAAGACCTTCAGTGGTGGTTGACCTCACTTCATGTCACGATAGGACACCCATTTGTGCTACCCCCCTCCAGCGGCCACAGTGACCATGGACGCTTCCCTGATTGGGGGGGCATTTCAGGGAAAGACAGCCCAAGGCACATGGACCGATCAAGAGACACATCTGCATATCAGTGTCCTGGAGATGAGAGCAGTACTTTTGGTGCTGCAGTACTTTCAGGACTCTCTTCCTCTGGGTACGATTGTGATTTAGACAGACAACATGTCGGTGTCTGGTATTTGAACAAACAAGGAGGAACCAGGTCTTACTCCCTTTGTCGCGAGCTTCTCAGAGTATGGCAGTGGACTGTTTCCACCCAGCGCTTTCTGTTGGCAACACACATCCTGGGGAAATCCAACGTGATAGCAGACAAGCTGAGCATGGCAATCTTGTTGCCCCACGAGTGGTCCCTCAAGAAAGAAATAGCGGACAGGATATTCCGCAGGTGGGGCCAGCCTAGCTGCGACTTTTTTGCCAGTCACATGAACACGAAATGCAGAAGCTACTTTGCCCTGATTTCCCCTCCGGGAGAAGCCCCAAGGGGCGTACTAGTACATGATTGGCGTCCGGGTCTCTTCTATGCATTTCCACCAATCCCGTTGATACCCAAGGTTCTACAGAAAGCAAACACCCTGGGAAGGACCATCATTCTAATAGCCCCTCATTGGCCTCGTCAGATTTGGTTCCCCTTCCTTTGACTTCATCTTTTGGAAGACCCATGGATTCTGGACCCAGTTCCAGACCTTGTGATGCACTCGTTGGGGGAACTCCATCCCTCTCTGCAGTCCCTGAAGCTGACAGCTTGGCTGCTCCAATTCCCATCATAGCCAGGTTCCGTAACCTCTCCATTGAGACAAAACAGATCCTTTTTATTTTCTCATAAATCTTCTACTAGGAAGCTATATCCTAGCAAATGGGAAAAAAAATTCTATATGGGCCTCTAAAAATAATATTGATCCTTACCAAGCCCCTGTGGCCTGCATTTTAGAGTTCTTGACTATGATTTTAACAAAGGAGCTGCAGCAGCAACAGTTTGTGTTCAACTGGCTGCTATTTCTAATTTTCATCTTTCATTTGAAGGATTGAATATCATGTCTCACAAGTTATCCAAAGCCTTTCTCATAGGAACTTTTCATGTTAGACCACCTGTGAAATCTCCCAGTTCTCCATGGAATCTAAATGTTATCCTTGCATGCATAATTCTACCGCCATTTGAACCAGCTTCCTCTTGTGTCCTCAAATTTTTGTCATGGAAGACCATCTTTCTGGTAGCTATTACTTCTGCCCGCAGAGTGTCAGAGCTTCAGGCTTTATCTATCAAGCCTCCCTGTTTGATATTCCATGCTGACAGAGTCTCACTTAGAACAAACCCCTCATTTTTGCCCAAAGGTTGCACTGAAACCAATCTCAACCAAATTATTGATTTGCCAGTCTTCTTCCCCAACCATTCGAACAATTTAGAGTATATGCTGCACAAACTTGATGTCCACAGACAGCTCATTTGTATTTGGATAGAACAAAAGATTTCAGAAAATCAGACCAGCTTTTTGTTTCATTCTTGGACTCCAGGAAGGGTAGACCAGTGGCTAAAACAACTGTGTCTAAATGGTTATCTGCTTGTATCACCTTTGCTTATTCAGCTGCCAATATGCCTTTGTAGTATAAGATTAAAGCTCACTCAACCAGAGCAGTTTCTACATCATCTGCCTTTTCTGCCAGACTTCCCATTGATGACATTTGTGCAGCAGCCACTTGGTCAAAACATCATACCTTTATCAATCATTACAAAGTTGACAAGGCCTTCAGGGACAGCGCCTCCTTTGGATCCACGGTCCTGAGAAATATACTCCTGTGAGCCACCCGAGATTGATGGTGCTTGGGACGCTACCCATCAGTATAGAATGAACGGCGAGATAGAACAACTTCACAAAAAGAAGTTATGTACTTACCATAACATTCCATGTGAGTTGTTCATCTCGCCTTCATTCTTGCATCCCTCCCTCCAACTCCCTCCTGGCTGCTAGATGAACGAGATTCTGGATCCATCCTGGTTGCTCAATCCTTCTATACCCTTTCTTGGGAATGAAAGAATGACATATAGTATTATTTTATGCAGCAAACAAGATCTGAGGTAACTCCAGGTGCATCATGGGATAGGGACTTGGCCTTGAGCTATTTGAAGACCTTGAGCTTTGCAATTGGCCGACTCGGAGCCGAGGGATCGGCTCTGAACCCCATCAGTAAAGAATGAAGGTGAGATGAACAACTCACATGGAACATTATGGTAAGTACATAACTTCTTTTTAGCAGAGATGGATTAGATAGAATGAAAGCATGAAATTCTATACTTTGCTGTTTCCTTACTTAAATTAAAGCATACAGCAAAACTCAATAAAAATGTACGTACACATCTTATGTAAGAACAAGAAAAACTTCAGTGCCTTTCTAAATAGCAAACATAGTCATGTTAGAAATATTGTAAAACAGACATCTGAGATAATCAACCATGCTGTATGTGTTCTCTATACAGCGGGAGAGATTTCCTATTATTGTGCCCAGAAGACTAGGAGGGTAAAAGACTTACTGAGGGTGTTTGTGAAAATGGAAAAACAATTACATAAGTAATAAATGATTTTTGTATTTTTTTTATTTTGTATCTATATATGCAGAAGAAATTCATACGCAAAGATAGTAGAAGTAAAATCCTTTCAGTACACTATTGCAGCACCACCCATATCAGTTAGAAGTGTCACTTGTATTGCCATTTCTTATGTTACACCAAATCTCATTAGTATCAATAGACTGCAAATGAAAAAATCACCACTAATCGAAAGCAATATACTGATTGTTCCCATGTTTCCAGAATAATTTCTCAGAATTTGCCTTTATTTGAACAAAGTTTTAATAAAAAATAAAACTTAATTGTCAATAAAGAGTGCACTGAGTATTATATTATGTGTGAATTTGTTGTCTTCATTTTTTTTTCGTTTCTCTACTCTCCCTTAATCTTTTTTTTTATTTTAATTATGCATTCTTTTGTACTTAGGGACATCCTCACAGGGTTGATGCAGTGGCACTGGTCCTGTAAACACCATGGCACCAGGCAGCCTGGAAAGCCTCCCAGACCATTGACTTCAGGACAAGTTTGAGGATGTAGTGGAGCAGGTAGTGGAGAGACACCTTCAGGTGGTCCAGGATGCTCTGCAGTGGGTTAAAGACTCACTGCTCAGGGGTGGTGTCGATCACCATGCCACCCCAGGCCACTGCCCCTCAGAAGTGGGGTCCCTCACTGCAACACTATCAAGCAATATTGAAGTTTGAGGTCCGGTGGATTGAGATTTCTCCAGAGCTCAGCTTTGCTTCCCCCCCCATTCCTCTCCCTACACCATCTAACCTACTTCCTACCTGTACTACCATCTTATGTAAAAAATTTGAACAAATATGGAGTCTGTCACACACCAAAAACATATTATTCCTTCTCTCCCATCTCCTCCAGTACAACCCTGTTGAGGTTTTCTTTCTGTGTTTCCCTCTTCAATATGTCTTCTCTTTTATCAAACTTTCCTGTCTCCTGTTTTCCACTTTTTAAAGAAAACAGGGTGCTCATATATGGATACCCTATTTAAAACTCCTTTATATTTACAAACAAATAATAAAAGCTACTCTGCATGCCATGTGCCTTAAATACTTCAAACATGCTTTCATATTGCTGTGTTTGTTCATAATACCCAAAAGCATAAGAAAGAATACAAACACTTATGTTTTTAAGTAGTACTTTGCACATACTTAAGGATTAGGTTCAGCTGCTTTGCACTTTTGCCACAACTGGTTGTTTTTTTTTAAATGCCTTTGCATTTACTTATTCAGCCTGAATAACCTATGATTAGTGCATTTGCATAAAGGTGTATAGGTGTAGTGGTGCGTTTTGCAAATAAACTCTGAATACCTACGTCAGTCTCTCCGTAAGAAACACTTCATCATATTCTAACATTAACTGTCCTGCACATCATTGTATATTGCTACTAACAATCAAATCATTAATAAATAGTTAACAATTAAAAATCCAAAAATCAGTAAGAACCAGCAATTAAACACTTTAAAGCCATTTAAACATTGTGCCAAAAAATGAAATTTGCCGGTGCACCATAAAAAATTAATGTCCAGTATAAAACATGTAGCCCAACTAAAATTTAGATTTGAAATATTTAAAACTTGCTAAATTGTTCTCTTTTTCAGTACATACATAAAGATAAATAAGATATGTAATGCATGTTATCTTGTTTATACTGTATATATGAAAATAATAATAACTGCATCAATAGATTTTCCTTACACACGCAGCGCAAGTCATAAACAATGGACGAACTTGTCTTTAAAATTTGAAAAAATGTTAAAACTTTAAATAATATTTTTATATTGTAATACAAATTCATTAAATCATTAAACCGTTTTGCTACTTTAAAGCTTAGCTGGCCTCATTTTTAAGACAGTAGATATAGAAGCATGGTTGTTCAAACCAGGCTCTTTTGTGGCATTAAGGTGTAATTACCAAACATACCTCTCAACTGTACAGATTTTTGCAGAATGTCCAGATTTTGGCCTCATATTTTTGGTCCATTTTACATAAAATTGTGGTTTTCTGGCAAATTACTGGCAACTCATTAAAGACTGAAGTTAGAAAATAATGATAGACATTTGCTATTTTCAGACTTCATATCATTCAGAAAATTCATGCTAATGCAAAACCTGTTATTCGATCAACTTTCTTAGTTTGTAAGAGCAAAATTTAAAAATTGACCCTATTTCTGGGCCTGATTCAGTTTTGTTTATGGTTTTGTCCAGATTTCTTGCTCTAAGAGGTTGAGAAGTATGCTGCCAAAATAGTTTTTATATTCAAGTCTGGTTTCCCAGGCACCTCCCCTTCCATCATCCTTGATTTTACCTATAAAAAAGAAAAGAAATGTTTTTACGTTTTTACATTGATGCATGTTTACATAGAGCATTTGTCATCATGAATTTTTTAATGTCATAAAAAATGTTCATAAATTCTATCGTGCAGTTTTCTTTCTGTCTTTCCTACCAGTCATTTCATCTTGTATGGATGTTCTTTAATAGCTCTTACCCTTTGGATATGTTGGATGATGTAATAAGCAAAATATTAAATTTTGAAGGGCAGGAAACCAAAGATGTATTGTTGTCAATCTCGCATTTATTCTCACTGATGGGTCGGATCTGATGTGTCAGATCCATCTCGGCCATTACAAAAGTTTGAGGACTTCAGCAAAGCTTGTGGGCCTCCTTCCCTACCCATAATGCAGTTCCTTAACTTCCCCAGATCTCATTTGTCACACTGCGAAGAGGTTCTTCAGGCAAGCTCTGGGCTAAGTTTTTGTATTTTTATAGTTTTATACATTTATCTGGTTAGTATTTTCCTTATTGTTAACCTCCCGGTCATTTTTTTTGTGTATTCTTTCTGGTGGTTCCCTAGTTAGTAATGCCCCCCCATTAGCGTCCATTTTTATTTAGGGACTTCTAACTCCTTACCCACACCCGGTTTTAGTTAGAGGGTGTTCTCTTTCCTTCTTTCTCTCCCTTAGTATTTTTCTAGTTATTTAGGACTAAATTCTTTCCTTTCCCTTGTGGTTACCGCTCGTTTTTTGTCTGAGAGCAGTTAACCAAAAGTCTGTTTAAATTAGAGGACTTCTCCATCCCTTCCCCTTAAAGTCCATTTAAGTCAGAGGACTTCCCTTCCCTTTCTCTTTCTGTAGTTTAAAAAAAAAAACTTTTGTAGGTTCTTTCCCCTTATTTGTGCCTTTTTCTTTGGTTTGTTATCAGGCTTCCTTCAAATATGTCCCAAAAGGAAGGTAAGCCAGTAGGATTTAAAAAAATGTGAAAAATGCAGCAAGAAGATTCCCCTCAGTGATTCACACTTGTTGTGTATATACTGTTTGGGGCCTCTTTATTTACAAGAATCTTGTTCCATATGCCATGCCTTTAATCAAAGGGCGCTTATGGAACGTAAGAACAAATTGATTTTGATGGGATTAATTAAAACCCCTTTCTCTGAGGCTATTTCTTCTTCCAATTCCTCCTTTCCCAAATCCATCAAGTGTAAGAGGTCAGGAAAATGGCCTTCTCTGGCTCCGAAAGCTTTGTCGGAACCAAGAGCAAAACAACCAAAGGTGTCTGCTCCGACAGCATCTACGGAGCAGACAGCTTCTACAGATCTGGGAACTCCCTCAGATCAGTCAAAGGCTTTGGATCTGAATCATCCACAGAATCAGCTCAGAAGACCCCATTGCCCATGGAGTACCACTATCAGAGCCAATCTCCATCACTGGAACCTATTACTTCCCAGCTCCCATCACCTTTTCTTACCAGGTCCAGATCCCAAACGTTGTCCACAAGGTCTACTTGGAGCCTCTCAGATGAAGATGTGGATAGAGTGGTGCAGAAGATCCTCAAGACACCTGCCTTGGCCAAACTTCTTTTGGATCCGAAACCAAAGGAGTCGGAACAGACTCATCCTTCCCCTGTGGTGCCTATTCCTCCTCTAATCCATCCTTTGGTATTGGAGCTGGGAGACTCTGATATCCAGCTGGTGTGTGTATTGGGTCCAGGTCCTCATAGTTCCTGAGACCTGATGTCCACCTCAAGTGTGTCCACCCAGTTGGAGCAGGAGACCTCTGGGATCTGACACTCACTGGTCACGTCATTGGTGCTGGTTTGGATCTCTTTGGATCTGACTCTGTCTCTAGGGGCCTCGGCACAGGTGGGTTCAGCTGGGGCCTCGGCACAGGTGGGTTCTGCTCCCACCTCTTCTTTGAAACTTTCTTCTCCTGCGCAGAGGACTCGCTCTGCTCTGACATCTGTGTTTTTGAGTCTGGGGAGTTCATCAGAGTAGAGACGGTCTGCCTTTGAAGTTATGAGGAGAGTGATGACTGCTCCTCAGTCTCAGGCACAGCCTCCTTCGGCGCTTCTTCCCTAGACGACGCAGGTGTCTTTACCTCATCACCTCCCTCCACAGGACCGCAGGGATCCAAGGCCTCAGGGTAGTCCCCAGGGGACTCCCCCTCTTTTGAAACTTCCCCAGAATATCCCACTGAGGAAATCCCTTGGAAGAAATCATGCAAGAGGAAGCATCTGGACTCCCCAGAGGAGTCTGTTACGTCAGATACTGACCTTGATGAAGCATAAGGGTCCCTATGGTCACCTCCTGAGGATGTCTTCTTTGGAGACATCCTGGAAATTCTGAAACAGAGAGGTAATTGGCAGTCCTCCACCCCTTGGGCCAAGGAATCGGGATACCTGAAGGCCTTCGGATCTCGCCCTTCAACCTCATAGGTGACACTGCCTTCTGATGAGCTTATTCAGTTAATATCTCAGAACGCCTGGGAGACCCCAGACTCCATAGAGCCCACTCCTAGGAGGCCAAACAAGTATATTACAGCCCCTAAGAACCAAGCCTTCCTTACCAATGGTGTAGCAGTAGATGCCATGGTTGTGGCGACTGCCATGATAAAGGAACTTTCCGAGACCAGTTCCTCTATCCAACATCCTAATAAGGATTCCAGGACCATGGATAGGTATGGGAAGCACATCTTCTCTTCAGCGGCTTTTATGTTATGATCACTGAACTATCTCACTCATTTCACCAGACTTCAGAGGGATCTGCTAAAAGAACTATCAAACTCCCTCCAAGGAGCTGTTGTTGATGCGGTAGCATATAAGGTCAATGCTCAGCTCACTACCATCAGCTCCGTAATCAGCTCGTCCATGAGAATCATTTCATATGCAGCATATGGAGTGAGTAGGACGGCGGGTTCAGGCATCGCCATTAGTAGGCAGGCCTGGATGCACGTTTGCAGTTTTGCGGAGCCATTTAAGTCTTCCTTTGTTAATGCTCCCTTCGATGACTCATCTCTTTCTGGGCCCAGGGTAAAAAAATGCTAACCCGGTGTAAACAGGAGGTTAAGACCTTGTCTGCCATTGGAGTACGTTTTTCCACACCCACCAGACCATTTCCTAAGGGTCAGAGAGGTAGTGGAAAGATGCGGTTCAAAAAATCTCAGAGGTCTTATCAAGACACCCAGGGTGGAAGTTCCCCTAGGGGCAGAGGGGGGAACAGTAATGGAAGACATCACCCTCACGGCAGAGGAGGCCTATAGAATAAGGGCTCCAGAAAATTCTTTCTTTGGCAAACCCTTTCAGTGCTCCTGAAGTATGGCCAACTGCTCGCCTCTGAGGCAGTCGGGGGGGCGGGGGGGTTGGTGATTGTCACTGCATCTCGAAGCCTGGCAAAACGTAACCAAAGACAAATGGGTACAGGACATAATATCCAGGGGATATGTTATTCTCTTCACTTTTCCTATTCCCGTAAACAAATCTATTCTAGATGTTCCACTGAGTCAAAAGGACCAAGCAACATTAGAAATTCAAAAGTTGCTCAAAACAAGAGTCATCCAAGAAGTCCCTGCAGACCAGAGAGGATCCAGAACTTACTCAAGATTCTTTTTAGTTCCAAAGAAGACGGGACTGGAGACTGATATTGAATCTCAGCATACTAAAAAAATTGGTGAAGAAATCCAAGTTCCAGATAGTAATGCTACAGTCAATACTTCCTTTCATGGAAAAATACAATTAGATGTGCTCTATAGACCTTCAGGATGTGTACTACCACATTCAAATGGAAAGGCAATCTAGAAGGTTCTTGTGCTTCCGGCTAGGAGACAGTCACTTCCAGTTTTGAGCTCTGCCTTTTGGTCTCACTACAGCCCCCAGAGTGTTCACCAAATGCATGGCAGTAATGGCAACTCACTTGAGACATAGAGGATTCCGGATGTTTCCATATCTGGACGACTGGCTCATAACCGCCCCAACCAGGCATCTCCTGCTACAAGCCAGGGACTGTACACTTCCACTTTGCTCCTCTCTAGACATTACCATAAATTATGACAAATCCACTCTAGAGCCATCTCAAAATTTAAACTTTATAGAAGCAGAGATAGCAAAAATATGCTGATAGCAAGACTCCCTCTCGACAGAGTACACGATCTTCGCTTACATGTGAAAATGCTAATCAAGCAATCTTGAGCCAGTGCAAAACAAGTGCTACAAGTTCTGGGGAAAATGGCAGCATCTATCATACTTATTCCTCTGGCTCACCTACATATGTGGATACTTCGATGGTCACTTTCTACAAAATGGTCAGTTCTGGATTTACCTAGCATGGTGGATTCAATCTCCCTCAGTTTCTCAAGGCCGTTCCTTCATCCCTCCTCCGCCCCAGGCCATGGTGATCACAGATGCTTCTCAGATAGGGTGGGGGGGCATTATCTGGAAAAGACAGTCCAAGGCACCTGGCAGGAACACAAGGCTCATCTGCACATAAACATCCTAGAGATGAGGGCAGTGCTGTTGGCGTTGCAAGCATTTCAAAACACTCTTCCTCTAGGAATGATAGCAATTCAGTCAGACAATATGTCAGTAGTCTGATACATCGATAAACAAGGAGGAACCAGATCTTAACCCCCCCCCTCCATTATCAAGAAGCTCTAAGGGTGTGGCAGTGGGCAACATCCTCCAACTGTTTTTTGATTGCAATGCACATCCCAGGGAGGTCCGATGTGATTGCAGACAAATTGAGCAGGGCCATATTATGGCCTCATGACTGGTCCCTCAATCAGAATGTAGCAGAAAAGATTTTCCGAAAATGGGGCCAGCCTTGCTCCAGTCTTTTTGCTTTCCCCGCCAATACCAACTGTAGCAACTACTTTGCCCTGATCCCTGCTATGGAGGAGTCACCAAGGGATGCACTTGTTCTCGATTGGCCTCGGGACTCCTTTATGCTTTCCCTCTGATTCCAAGTTTTTGCAGAAAGCCAGTCTATTAGAGACCACATCCTGATTGCTCCCTATTGGCCTCGTCAGATCTGATTTCCCGTCCTACAGTCTCATCTTCTGGATGAACCATGGATTCTGGACTTGGCTCCAGATCTACTGATGCATGCATCAGGATTGGGTCATCCCAACCATCAAAACCTCAAGCTAACAGCTTGGCTGCTCCAATTCCCTTGATTGCCGGGTTTCCTCTTCTTTCTTCCCTGGTAAAACATATCTTGTTGTCCTTCCATAAGACCTCTACATGAAGATTATACCAGAATAAATGAAACAGGTTTGTAATATGGGCAAGTGATAACCAAATAGACCCCTTTTCTGTCCCTATACATTCTATCGTGGAATTTTTAGCGAAACTCTTTCATGAAAGTGTGGCAGCTTCTACTATTAGAGTTCAACTACTAGCAATCTCAAACTGTCATGTGGGAGAAAAGGTTCTAGTATCATGTTACACAGACTCTGTAAAGCCTTTTTGAAAGGAACTATGGTGATTAGACCCCCTTACAAGAATCCAACTCCTCCATGGGGCCTAAATTTAATTTTACCAAACATCAGTTGTTCCCCCTTTGAACCTTCAGCCACATGTGATCTAAAGTTGTTGTCTTGGAAAGCACTCTTTTTAGTGGCTATCACCTCAGCCAGAAGAGTCTCAGAATTGCAAGCCTTGTCCACAAAGCCCCCTTACCTGCTTTTCCATAAGGACAGAGTTTCTTTACGCACTAATATCTCATTTCTTCCAGTGGTTGTGTCAGAAAGTAACCTAAATCAATCTATTGAGCTGCCAGTGTTCTTCCCCAGCTACTGGAACAAAGGCGAGTCCTCACTGCATTCTCTAGACATACATAGACAAGTACATTTTTACTTGCACAGAACTTCGGGGTTTACAAAATTAGACCAACATTTCGTGTTCTAATCTGAGACAAGAAAAGGTCAGCCCATGCAAAGATGACCTTATCTAGATGGCTCATTCTTTGTGTATCCTACATATATACTTCCAAAAACAGGTCTCTTCCATTTCCTGTTAAAGCACACTCCACCAGATAGGTAGCTTCATCTGCAGCCTATCAAGCAAGGTTACCCTGGGACGATATCTGCTGTGCAGCCACATGGGCAAAACCACATACCTTTATTACTCATTATAAAGCGGATTCGGCCTCCAGGAGTACAGCTTTCTTTGGTTCTATGATTCTGAGGAATGAATATTCTCCGATGAGCCACTCAGGAATTAGGTTGCTTAGGACGCAGTCCCAGCAGTGGGAATAAAGGTGAGATTAACAACACATAAAGAAGTTATGTACTTACAATAATGTTCCATGTATGTTTTCAATCTCGACCTTTATTCTAACAACCCACCCTCCATACCCCCCCCTTCCAGATCTCCTGGGAGACTGAGTGGACATTGGATGCTGGCTCTAAATAGCCTTAGGGATGCTAACCTTAACCCTCTGTAACAATTACTACTGTATATCCTTTTTCTGATATTACACATTTATTGCTCTCCTTATAATTTCTGGATGGGCAAGCAAGATCTGAGGAAGTTAGGGAACTGCATTATGGGTAGGGAAGGAGGCCCATGAACTTTGCTGAAGTCCTCCAGCTTTTGAAATGGCTGAGACAGATCTGACACATCGGATCCGTACCATCAGTGAGAATAAAGTTTGAGGTGGACAACACACATGGAACGCTTTGGTAAGTACATAACTTATTATTTCATCCCATTTTTAGGAAATTCCCCGGCATTACCATAAAAAAAAAACTACTGTTGCTACTGAGACAGAAACCAGGATTTAAGAAGGTATTGCAATGTATACACCTCCATGTACATGTTTTTGATACCTTTTCTTGATTCGGCAACCTGCATAACATGGTGATGCACACTGCCGTAGAACGAAGACGTACAACACCATTTAGGGCTGTCCATGTGACACTGCTGAATGCCAGTGAAGCATTCCAGGAGAGAGGCATATGCTAACAAGCCATGTGGTAAGACCTGGAACAATCTTTAGGAAGGCATCTACACAGCCAAGAGATTCAAGAAATAACTCAGCCTTGTACGTCAGGATAGCCATACCCACCACTTTGCTGTACTGGCTGCGTTCAACTACTTCTCAGGACCATGGTATGTGGATTGCTGGTGGTGAAGACAGTGGATACCACAGAATAATCTTAAATGCAAGTGGTGTATGGACACCAAGGGCAATATGGGAATTATGGGGTAAGGGGGAATCACTAGACATCATCATCACAGACACTAGGGATAAATCAAAGATTAAAGTATGCTAATGACACCAACAGCACAGTGGGATTTGGGGGTGAGGGGAAAACTAGATAACAAGGATACATCAAAGATTAAAGTACATTAATGTCATCAACAGCACATTTGGGATCAGTTGGTGGGGGGAACCACTGGACATCAGGGTTAGCCAAAGATTAAAGTGTCTTAAAAGCACTAACAGCATAATGGGGATTGAGGTGGGGGAACAACTAGACAACAGGGATTACTCTTGATTGCAAGTGGCATAATGGTACAGAAAGAAATATGGGGATCGGAGAGTGAAGGGATTTGCCAGATATCAAGGTATACTACATAGGTGCTGTAATGGCACTTCAGCTGTTATGGGGGTTGGGGGAACCATGAGAGGGTAGACAGGTCAGGAACAGGTATAGACAATGTGGTGAGTATGTGTGTTCATGTTTGTGTACATGTGTGTGTGGGAGAGTGGATGGGGGGAATTCCACCATCTACACAAGCAGAAGATTACTACAGCAATGTGCAGACCAGCAGTGATCTACACATTTTAGTAGTAAATGTGATTCAGAAGCATACAAATTAGCTGATAATGAAGTCCTACCTCATTGTGACTAGCATGTTTCTGAATCACAGATTGACACATTGTGGAAGTAGGACCTTTTTAACACAAGCTGTATGACTTGTGCTAGACCCTTTAATGAATCTCTGGGAGTGTCTTTTAGATCCCAAACTATGGTGTTGCCATACAATAAAGATGCATTTACCATCAGCCATATTATTACTAAACTGTGGAATTTAACATTTACAAATGGCATTAGAGAAAAATTGCTTGAGGACCCATTGATAATATATAGAATGGGTAATGAAATTAAACATACCTTAGAAAATAAAATAAGACCTGAAATAACTGAGATGAAATGTATGTGAAAATGTGGTAAGTGTAAATATTGTAATTGTATACATGATGAACCAAATATTACTGTAACAGGATAAAACAAAGTTATAGGATGCTTGGAACACCTCATTTGTGATACTTCCAGGGTAGTGTATTTAGCTACATGTTTATCTTGCATATCATATGATTTAGGAAAGGAAAGACAGAAAGCAAACTGTGGTAGAATTCATGAACATTTTTATGACACTAAAACATGCAAGATTACAAACATCCTATGTAAACATAAATTGCAGTATAAGAATTTCAAAAGACTTCTTTTCTTTATTATATTTAAAATCAAGAATGATAGAAGGGGAAATATCTGGGAAATCAGGCTCAAATATAAATAACTACTTTGGCAATTATGCTTTAATGCTGCAAGATCCTTGTTTGAATGGTCATGCTTCTATATCTAGTGTCTTAAAAATGGAAGCAGCTAAGCTCTAACGTGGCATACTGTTTTAATGATTTCATAATTTTCTATTGTTATGATATAAAATATATTATTTGCAGTTTTAACACTTTTACAAAGAAGTCCATGCATTGTTTATGACTTGTACTACACGTGAAAGGAAAGTCTTTTGAAGTGGATATTATTATTATTCATATGTACAGTATACACAATATATGTTATATATCTTATTTAATTCTTTTTACTTGTCATTGAAAAGCAGTTTAGTAAGTTTTAAATATTTCACATCTGTATTTTAGTTGGGCTACATTGTTTCAAATATTGGCATAATTTTTTATAGTATACTTGCAAATTATATTTTTTTGCAACAAAGTTTAAATTGTTTTACAGTGTTTAATTGGTGATGATTCTTACTGATTTTTGGGTATTATTTAATTAATGGCTTATTAATGATTTGATTGTTAAGAGCAATGTAAAATGATGAGCAGGACAGTAAATTTTAGATTCTGTTGAAGTGTCACACAAGGAGAGACAAAACCATTTAATCTATCTTAATAAAGGATTTGTGAAAAACAGATAGGTATTCTTTGTGACTGCCTTTTGTTTTAGTCCATCTTCTTATAGATTGGGCCACCATGCTTTATAGGATACTTTGCCAGTATGATGGTATCTGTAGCAAAAATGGTTATAGACTTTTATCCCACAATTTTGAAAGGTACCAGCATGAAATGCTTTTTCCAGCTAGATGATGGGTAACCTTAAAAAGGGAAGAAGCATACACAAATATATCTTACCTTGTGGGATAAGGAAAGTATCCACTTCAAATGCAAATTTTCAACTCAGTGGGAAAGCAATTTCTCCTTTGCCAGCAAGTATGAGATCATGTAGGAATAGGAAGACTTGCAGGCATGTACAAACCAAAAAAGTAATCCAGTTTGCAGAAATTGAAGGGATTAAAATAACAATTTCCCAGCTTTGTTATTTCCTGTGCATAGTGCATGCAGTATGGTAGAAAGTGTACATAGAAACTCCATGTAGAGTCAACATCATATTTTAAGAGCTGGTATGTCACGTGAAAGAAAGAGATTTTGTGCAATCAGCGCATGATAGGGACATGTTAGATATTCAAATAAGCAGCAACATGACAGGCTATTTTAAGGAACTTTGATATAGCTTGGATATAATTCATTGATGCAAAGAAGTTAAATAAAGATTTGTAATCCTGCATTGCTCGACTTTTATTGTGATTTATATTCCCCTTACAAAAATGTGAGATGCTTAGACACATACTGTTAAGATGTGAAAATATATGTTTGTGTGATATTCAGATGATTAGTATCGCCATAAAAAAATTATAAACGTGACATGTTTAAGGTGATTAGGTGAATGTTTTTTTTCAGATCATTGTATAGTGCATTTTTAGGTCATTACATTAATTGTTTTAATTATTTTTGTGAGTTAACACTATACTCTGTTTCCTACAGACTGTTGAGAGATGTTCTATGCCTGACATATATGACATCCTTGGATGCCACCCTGATGGATCTTTTGCATAGCCGCAAAAATAATGGCATCACATTTACTCCATTTAGGGATTTTAAACTTTGCTTGTGACATAAATAGGACACATCTGAGGGACAGATATGTTTCTCAGAGATTCTCCTTCTCTGGAACAGGCTACTCATCCATGTGAAACAGAGCTTTTCCTTAGCCCTATTCAAAAGAAACTTGAGTGCAGATACAGATTCTTAGTTTTAGCACTTAAATTTGCTTATTCATGCTCAGCACTTGTTTAGAACTTGTAAGCACTAAATAAGCTACTAATTACTATAGCACTCAATCTTCCTCATTACTTAGAGGAAAACAGTTTTTGTACTTACTTTTCTAACTTGCTTAGAGAAAAACAGCTGTTGTACTCACTTTCCTCACTTATCTGGAGGAAAATAGTTTATTATTCAGGCATGTCCAAGGGTCAGCTCCCAGTGTTCTCTCCTGTCTATCTGATGAATCTGGGCATCTTGAGGCAATGTAGAAATTGCCTCATGTACACAGACAACCCTCTCCTCCTACCACCCAACACTACAACCCGTGAGAGATGCACTTATCTAGCCAAACTGGAGGTAAAGCTCTCTCCAACCAAGACTGAACTTGACAGTCATGAGGAGAAGGTAAACATTTGCACCACACCACACTCATCACATAGTTTCACTAAATCTACATCACCAAAATCTACACATAGTAACACAAAAACATTCGCGGAGGCTCTCAGTAATAATCTGTCTAAGCAACAGAGACCTCCAAAGCAGAAACGCAAGCAACCTCCATCCCCCAACACAACCCAAATGACACATAGCCCACAGACTCAGTGTGCCACTCAACCACAGCCAATAAGGCAAAACAACGTACCCAACACACTAGTCATAGGTGACTCTGTAGTCAGACACACTGATGTCCCACTCACCAGGCTAAACAAGGAGAAGGTTGCTGTCAGCTGCCTGTTGGGTGCCAGGATCCGCCACATAACCCAAGCACTCGGGTCACTCCACAACAAATACAAATATAACTCTGTCATTGTCAATGTTGGTGTGAATGACCTGAGACGTACCTCTCTGGACTACATGAAAAGAGACATGGAAGAGCTCTCCGATCTTGTAGCCCAGGCAGGTATGACCCTAGCCCTTAGTAGCATTCTGCCATTGCCCAGAATGATACCGCAATACAAGGACAAAATGATTGACTTATGGTGTCATTCTAAGGGGATCCAGTATCTGTCTGCTTGGGATGACATGGTCGACAGACCACGATGCTTTGCCACAGATGGCCTGCATCTGTTGCCCCTGGGATTCTGGATACTGGCTAAGGCTCTTGCTGCCCCTATAGTGCCTTTTTTAGGCAAGGTTCAAATAACAAATTCACCACCATAACAGGAACAGGCAAGCAAAAACTGAGGGTAATGCTACTCAATGCTAGAAGTCTAAATCTCAAAATGCACTCACTTGAGGCACTCCTTAAAATGGAGAACATTGATATCTGTACAGTGACTGAGACCTGGTTTAAGGCTCCAGAGAACACTCCTGCACTACCAAGCTACAACTCATACCAAACTTTCCGGCCATGTAACCTGGACTGAAACACCAAAGGCGGAGGTGTGTTCGTATTCATTAAGGATATCCACACCTCCAGGCTATTTGCTCAGCATAATGCATCCGAGGTTATCCAAGTGCAACTAACTCTGGGCAAAACTGCAATCCAAATTGTAGCTTGCTACAGATCCCCCACCATGCCCCAGGATTCCCACTCCTCTTTTCTTGATGTACTGGAAAATATTAGGGTTCAGACAAACACCCTAATAATGGGCGACTTCAACTACCCCACCAATAAGCTGGGAAAACTACTCGTGTACCAACTCCTTAGCTTAACGCTTTCTGGAATTCATAAACTCCAATGCCCTGGATCAACTTATCCACACCCCCACCAGGGGCAACAGTATCCTAGACCTAGTCATTACCAACATGAGTGATCGGTGTTCTACAACTGAAGTCAACTCCTCGTTGGTCCGATCTGACCATAAGTCCAAAAACACGGAAACTGTGCACCAACTGAAAAAAGAGCACGCTTTATTAAAACGACCACAAATCATAAACGCTTTTATAAACACAGTGCGTTTTCGTCCACATCACCACATAAGACTTCATCAGACAAATAATTCATCAGAAGTTGCTCATTAAATACTCCAATCAGGTTCAAAACAACCAATGAAAATACATTACATCCTATCTACACCAAAAAGGAAAGGCTCATTACATCCAAAGTATAACTAGTGTTAAAACATTAAAAACACTCATACATTCTTACTAAAACCATTGTGAAATCTGTCTGTATATACATATAACCATATTTCATATTAAATAAGTTCATTTCAGTAAATAATCCTAAATAAAAATCCAAGTGTTACTAAAAAATTAATTTATACATTAAACTCCATCTATTTGTGTTTAAATAGCACCATCTACTGATCTTATAGAACCATTGCTAATGTAAGCTATATTCTAGCTGCTCTCAGTTTTAACACTGAGGTTAGTGAAATGTGCTCATTTAGACCAGGGAAACTTGTGGCTTCTACCAGTATTATAAGATAATCACCCTTGATATCCACATCCTGCCCCCACCCCCCATTAAGGAAACCACAGTAAAAAAATTCTCCAAAGCCAACTTCATGCTTCTTAAGACAGAAGTGGTGAACTTCATGACACCCATGCAGATGGACAATACAGTTACAACTGCTGAATCCTACACAAATGCACTCTATAAGCACTTACACGAGTGCATGGATCGTGCTATCCCAAACAGAACCAAGATGCTATCCTCCAAAAAAAGGAAACCAGTCTGGTGGTCCCCTGCCAAACTGATGCAAAAGAGAGTAAAATCCCATGAGTGGAGGAGCTCCCTGGTCAGCCTCAGTAAGAATTTGAGATCCCTTATAAGATCCTTCAACGCTAGCTACGAAAACAAAATCACCACTAATTCCAAGGACAACCACAAAGCATTCTATAGCTATGTCAAGAATCTCAATGGCAACACCCAAATCTGCTCTGAGTTACAGCACAAAGGCACGAAAATTACAGAGCCAACTGATATTGCCAACATCCTGGCAGATAGGTTCAGTGCTAACTTTACCCCCCTCTCACCCCCTAAAGAGCCCATATATATATATATACAGGAAGAATGCAGAGTCCCTGTAATCATAACTACGCAGGTAAAAGCTGCACTCTCTAAAGCCAAAAACACAGCATCCATGGGACTGGACAACATCCCAGGCTGCGTTTTACACGAACTTCAGAACAAACTGACTCCCCGCTTAAGCACCATGTTCAATAATAGCCTCGCATCAGGCTTTGTGCCCACTGAATGGTGCACAGCAACAGTTATCCCACTCCACAAAGGGGGAGCTACCACTGATCCCAGGAACTATCGACCTATTAGCCTGACGAGCCTGGTCTGCAAGGCCATGAAACGTATCATCATGGAACTCATAAACAAAGACATTGGCAACCTCCAAACTCTGGATCCCACCCAGTTCGGGTTTGTGAAAGGCAGATCATGCCTCGTGAAGCTGATGGATGACTTTGAGGCAGTCACCAAAGCCGTAGATGAGGGTAAGGTGGTTCACACAGCCTATCTTGACCTTGCCAAGACTTTCAACACCATCCCCCATTCGGGAATTATAGCTAAACTCACTAAATTAGGTATAAATCCCTATGTCACAAGACGGGTTGCCAACTGGCTCACTGACAGAACCCACACTGTAAAAGTTGCAGACTCTAAATCTGACCTCAAAGCAGTGACAAGTGGAGTACCACAGGGTTCCATCCTGGGACCTCTCCTGTTTGGTATCTACTTCTCTGAAGTACAGGCTAGCACAGAAGGCCTCTGGCTAATGAAGTTCGCAGATGACAGCAAACTAGGAGCCATAGTCAAGTCCCCAAATGATGTGGACATTCTACAGAAGGGCCTCGCTGAGACAGATGCATGGTGTCAGAGCCATGGCCTCAAGCTCAATGCCAAAAAGTGCAGTGTTATCCCCTTTGGTAAAAACTCTGTACCCATGAACTACCACATAGGCAGCAATCTACTTAACACCGAATGTGTGATGAGACCTTGGGACCCAGGTGGACAGTAGTCTCTCCTTTGATAGTCACATCGCCACAGTAGTCAGGAAGTCCTTCTACGTGGCACACCTCATCATAAAAGGGTTCTCATCCAGGAAAAAAGAGGTCATTGTTCCCCTCTACTCGACACTCATTAGAGTGACCCATTATAGAGTACAACACCCCTTTTGGAATGTACCTCACAAGACATCTGCAGCAGCTGGAAAGGCCACAAAAGTACTTCACAAAGAAGATAATTGGCCTCAAACAAATGCCCTACACTGACCACCTCAAAAAACTCCAGCTTTACTCCGTAGCATATCGCCTACTCCGAGGTGATCTCTGCCTAACATATAAAGCTATGTCAAACCCAGAGCTGCTGGACATGCTACACCTAAAGAAATCCCAATCCCTCGGAGCTACAGACTCTAGGGACCTAAACCTTGTCACCACAATAAACAGGACATGCTGGAGGGATAGATTCCTGTTCCAGAGACTTCCCATACTCTGGAACAGGCTACCCATCTATGTCAAGCAAAGTTCTTCATTAGCACTCTTCAAGAAAAATCTTGATGAGTGGATGGGAAATAGGAAATACACCCTGGGGATCACTTCTGTGTCTCTGCTCGACAGTGGCACAGGAAAATAACTTTCTTGGGTGGCGTAAGCCAGGGAACCTTGTTGGCTAGACTTACGCAGGCCCTTGTGCCGATAGCCTAGTACCTACCTATGAACCAGTAGATGAGAAATCAGAAATACACCCAAAGTCTATGTCTCTAATGGAAAAAAGCAGGCTGAAAATCTTGCCCGAACTTGCATACACCCCTTAAAATAACCTGTAAGGCACATAAACTTGCAAGATACAGGTGGGATGGTTAGCTATGCTTATATAGGCCCCAGTTGCCATTACCCTATTATACACCCATGAACTGTGGTTTTTAGTCATCTGAATAATTAATTATTTGCACATGATTCATTTTATTGTTTACTGATGTAAAGATTTAGTCTGTTTTTTTCTTTTCTTAAGGATTTATGGTAAAGTAATTACATATCTGCTTGATTTGATGTGGGAGAAAATACATTTTGTAGTCATTCGGCACAAATACACATTTATTTGGGTAATCCCAATGGTTCCGACTGGTTAACTGACTTGCTGATACTCACACAGTTTACAACTGGAGATTAAGGGAATCAAATCAAGGCCCACAGGAGGAAGCTCATTAACACTTCACAGCTTTACACCTTAAGTAGTAAAATTGATAATTATATTAATTTGTTTAATAAAAAATGCTGGAAAGTGATTGGAGAGAATAATGCTGGTGGAGCAGATGTTTTTTGACTGTTTGATAAAATAGGCATGTTGTGGGGTTCAGAAGTAGGTAAGTCAGATGTTTGTGTAGGCACAGCAGTGGTGGTTGGTAGAGGGTACTATATCTGTGGCTGAAATGTTCAGGCTTCAACCCTTTAATTTAGTTAACCTGGTCCTGGCTATTTACATATGTGTGTGTGTGTGTGTGTGTGTGTGTATATATATATATATATATATATATATATATATATATATATATGTAATGAATGTAGTTGAAACACCAAATGTTCATATGCTACTACTCATGCACAGAGCAATAACCTCAAAGCAGTAGTTTTTTTTTGCAGGAGGACTTGCCTCCCAGTGCCACCCTTTTTGGGTACTGCTCCCTATATCCCCTTCTAATTATATACTAACTCTGAGATCACACAATATCGGGGAAAGGGCATATTTGCCAACCCTGAGAATTGCGCAGTCCCTCACACCTGTTGGTACTCTGCTTAGTCAGCCAAACTGTGTCGACTAAATTCACCACTCCCATAAATGTGCATGTTCACATGCAAATATAGATATGTAGATGCAGCTATAGAGAGATTGTTAGATGAGTGTGTACTTGTGCAGATCTTTACTCAGACTTTGATCTGTGTTTTTCTGAAACAAGTTACTCTGTCTTTAACAAAGTCTGCTGGTGAGCCAGAGTTTACTTGACAGAGTTTTGACTCAACACAAAACCAGCTGTACTGAATGTATCGTTCAGTGACCTCTCTTTTCTCTGAGATGTAGCAAAGTTGGAGTAAGAATAATAAAGTATGGAGGAGGAGTGCGGATGGAACTTTCCTCCCTGCAAAAAAAGAAAGAAACAAAAAAAATATTTTTATGTTTTGTTTACTGATATTCTGGCATGACCGTATTTGTTGAATGTATGTTTATACTCACAATGTTTACGTATGAGCTTTAATTGCTACACTTTTCTGATGTGAGTTCAGATGTGTCAAACAGATGCAGTAGAGCTGAAGTACAGTATGGATTAGTCTAGAATCATGCTAAATGCATTATGTTTGAAATGGCATGAGTGTTGGCCAGAGGGCATGCTTGCTGTATGTGTATTTTATTGATGGTGCTGTAAGTGTGAGTACAGGCAGTATTTTGACTTGGTAGTAAGGTGACTACTGCACAGCTTCAGAGTTTGGAGTTCAGTCCTGAATTCTGCTCATTCTATGGTGGAGTTTACAGGTTCTGCCATGCCTGTCTGGGTTTTCACAAACTACCCAAGTTTGGTCTCAGTTCCCAAAAACCTTAGCTGTTAATTGGCTACTGCAAACAGTCTAATATAATATTTTCTTTACCTTTTCCTTGTGCCGATGTCATGGCTGAAAAGGAGGTGATGACCAGATCAATCACCTAGCTAATAAATTACAAAAAAAAATCAACTGTGATCACCCACTGAATCATTTTTTAATATTGGTACTGTTTAATATTTTATAGTAGCATTCTGTGAATTAGAGTAATTTGTGGTTAGGTAAGATTCTAAGCCTCTCAGTTAACTCTGTCATTTTATATTGTTCAATTCACCAGCATTAACAGGCATGCTGTGAAAAAACTGTTATTTTTCATTTTCTTTCACTGATCCATTTGCAGTATCACAATAAAATGTGTTGCCTGAGTAAAAGTGCTAGCAAACAGCTCCCTTCCTCATCGTTTCATCTACTGTAATGTTTTCTTACAGGCTAGACATAGTTAAAGTAAATATTTAGACCCTTTAGTACCTATTTATTTGATAAAATATGTAGTTAACATTGTGTATTTTAATTAGCAGAAAAGTATTTTCCCGTGATCAGTGCCTGGGCTTGTTTTTGATAAACTGCATATCATGTATAAATATTGTATATTATTGTTATACGGTCAAATACGTTCCTGTACATTTTCTTCAGAGGGTTTGCCTTCATTTGATGGTTTCTAATTTTCTGTTGTTAATACCTTCTGTTTTAGCATATAATTTGTAAATGAAAAGTGGCAGCTTTGTACATAAAAACTTGAACTGAGTACTGAAAATCCTTGCCCTAAAAGGAACGGACAAGATTGCAACCACAGATTCAGCTTCAAAGCTTGCAGGTTATAAATTATTCATCACAGACTCAAGTGCCTGGCAAAGCATGATACTCAGTAACTGAGTGTTGGTAACCTTGTACTAAAGGTAACTTTTTATGACATATGTAATGTATAATTAAATCCACAATCAGTTATACATTAAAATGATATTTTTTTCTGCAGCATAACACTGTTATTACCAGCACAAGTGTGGTATAGATGTTCAGATAATGCAGACATTTTGGTGTAGTCCAATCCCTTTTGAAGGTTATAGTTCTCAATTTTGACTACTGTGCTTGTCAAAGTTTTTTTTTCATTTTATACTTTGGGTCTGTGTTTATGTCTGGTTTCCTTCATTTTATTTATGTCTTAGAATTAATGGAAACTTTCTTCTTTGCTTTGAAATACCCATTACACTACTTATTTATTACAAAAATGGTTTCCATCTATATCAGGCTGAAAAGATTGGGGGTAGAAGATGTCTTACTTTTCATGACCTGGAATATTTGGCTATCAAGACTTGTCAGTGGATGGCAACTAACCTTTGAGAATTTCATTTGAACTTCACATGCTCCTTATGCACTAAACTACATGTACTTTACATCTGTATTGTATTAGGTATCACCTAAGAATGTAACATTTAGTTTAAACTGGCTATATGGCAAACTGTATTTCTTCATGGTACTGCTAGACTTACTTTACTGGTGATTGTCAGCTGCCACATTTGGAAGTTTACTCAAAGCAGTGGAAGGAAATATACTTCATAAACTCTTAAGCAGGTGGAAGGGAGCCTTTTTTGTTAAGTACAGGTGGCCTTTTGAGTATTGTCTGTCATTATTTTTCCTGTTTCTTTAGTGTTTCACCATCTCTATTTATACGGTACTTCACAATCGCACTTCATATATCAAAATCACTACCTGAATTATTTCTTTGCAGTGTTACCCCTTGCACTCACAAGCAAGTTACTATACTGTTCCTTGCTCTTCCACTCTCTCTTGATATTTCCATTCTTACGAGGAAGATGTGACCAATAAGACCTGTGCCATTTCATGTTTTGCTAGGCATTGCATTTAGCTCTTATGTGGCTGTCCTTCATCTACCCTTGCCTCATTCATCTTAAATAGTTTCATTTGTTTTGTTTAAGGGAAGTAAATGGGATTAAATGTCCCCTTTTAGACCACTGGTTGTAATTCAAGGGAGTTGTATGTGCATTGAAACAGCAAGATACTGCAAAAGTGGAATATAGATATATTGCCTGCTTTAAGCAGGATGTCATAAATTACATGCAGGTGAAGGGATGACATAATTAGCAATGCAGATGGCCATAAATTAGACTGACAAATAAATAGAGAGTTGGATATTAATGAATAAAATATGTGCACATTTTGCTATTTGTACAATACTGCTTAAGGAAAGAGTTAAATTAGAGGACAGTGGGTAAATTCCTTATGTCTAGTGGAAAGGAATTCCAGGCTTTTGAAATGCAGAAAAAAAAAATTGAAAAGTATTCAACAGAATAGGCAGAGGCATTGGTGTGACAGGGCTAGGCGATAATGAGACCAGAGTCTGGGTGAAAGGGTTAAACAAATTAATGAGGGGAGTAGACCTCTCAGCTGTCCTTATTTTAGAGAAAAGTTTCTTTTTTCAGGCCTGATTTCCTTCTGCACATGATGTTTCTATTTTGGAGGCATATCTGTATTTTCAGGCTTGATTTATCCCCTCACACAGTATTCTTAATCCCCTTCATCACACATTTATTTTATTTATTTGTTTATTCAGTTTGCTTACCGGGGAGGTCCACTGGGCTGGGGGCCCATTTTCAGTGGAGGCCCGGGGAGAAAAGCACCACAGAACAAAGTTTATTTAGATACACATTTTTCAAAGATAGTAAAAAATACATACAGTATGGTTCATTCTCCAAGAAATAAACAGTCAATACAATTACAATTTAGTTCAAGAGATAAATGAAAATACAGTATAATAGCTAGAAGTAATATTTAGTTATGAGTACAAATTAGTAATTGAGAGTGAGGTTAGGAAGGTGAGAGGTTAGCCAGGAGTGAAGGGGGAGGAGAGTTTGAGAGGTAAGGGTGGAAGAGTGCAGTTGCATTTCCTGTTTAGGTAGAGGTAGGAATGAAGTTGAGATTTTAAGTTATTGTGGTTGTTGCAGGTCCTTAGAAAGGAGGGCAGAGCATTTCATTTTTTTGCTAGGGTAAAGGATAAGAGAAGCTGGCCAGCTGGGTGCTTAGGTTTATGAATGGTGATCAGGTTTGGTGAGAAGATCTAAGAGGTCTGAGGGGGGAATATGGTTGCAGTATGTTGGATAGAGCGGGGCAGTTTGAGGGTTGGAATAATAATTTGTGGACTCTGGTTAACTGGTGAAAGTCTAGTAGGTTGGGGAGTTCAAGCCAGTTTAAGGAGTGAAGGGAATTGCAATGGTGAGAGGAGGATTTGGCACTGGTGGAAATCTGGAAATTTTGTTGTAGCATATTTCCAGTTTGGAGGTAAGTGTGGAAGATAAGTTAGTGAGCAGGGGAGAGCCATACATGAGAGAGGGAAGGAGATAGGTAGAGGCGTCTGGAGGAAGGAGAGAGGAAGTGGTTGTTTCTGTAAAGTAGGCCAAGTTTTATGTGAGTTTTTTCTATGTTTAGCTGGATATGGGAGTTAAATTTTAGCTGATTGTCAATAGTGACACCGAGAAGTTTGGCAGAGGGTATGATCTCTTTTGGGGAGTTGTTAAGGCTGGTAATATGAAGAGAGTTTTCGTCAAGAGGGGATGATTTAGAGGGGGAGAATATAAGGATCTTGGTTTTATTGGCATTAAGAGAGAGGTGATTTAGGAGCATCCAGTTTTCAGTTGTATAGAAGGCGTTTTGAGTCAGAGATTGGAGCTCTGCTAGGTTAGTGGCGCATTTCTGAAGCTGTCTAGTACACAAAAAACACACTACCTCACCTCAAAAAATCTAGATCCCTCAGAACCACAAGGGCGGGAGACTTAAACCTTGACACGGTTATTAATAGAACGTGCTGGAGGGACAGATTCATCACCCAGAGACTCCCTATGCTGTGGAACAAAATCCCGGTACATGTGAGGCAGAGCACCTCGCTGGTCTTGTTCAAGAGGAATCTTGACCAATGGATGGGAGATCGCAGATATACCCCAGGGATTACTTCAGTGTCACTGCTTGACAGAGGCACAGCAAAATAATAGGCATAGTTTTCTTCAAACTAAAGGGGTGGCGAAAGCCACATAACTATGGGCTAGGCTTATAAATGCCCTTGGGCAGATAGCCTAGTATGAACCTATGAACGTGCCCAACATACTAGTTATCAGCAATAATTTAAAGATAGAGGACACACATCTTACAGCTCCCTTTTTCAGAAAAAAAAAATAAGTGACCTAGTGTGGTAGAATTTTGCAATACAGCAATTTTACTAAAGGTCTTATATTTTTCCAGCATTTCTCTGCTGCTCTATTTTTTTAAAACATGTTTCTGAATAGTATCCAACATCCCTTGAAGTGGGAAAAGTCACATGCTATCTGGTATTGAAAGTTTATGCTAATTAATGTCCATATTTTTGGCTGGATGTTCCTACTTTTCAAGAGCCTTTGTTCCTATTTTCATCTTCTGCAAGTTGAGGTATGGAGTGGAACAGTGTTTCATTAAGATTATTTTGTAACTGGAGAAGTTGGTCACTCTTTGGGTGACATTTGTATTGGCTGTGCAGAGGGCTGTGTATTGATGTCTGAATTTGAGTGCATGGTGCATGAAAATCATTTGTCTGCAATTAGTGACAGGCTATATTCTAATATGGGGAACAATATGCCCCTTATGGTATTGACTTTAGGCTCAGAGGTTATTAAACAGGAAATTCTGAGTACATGCGTAATAAACTTTTGATTTTATTAGGTAGTATGTCTGAGTGGATACCAATGATGAGTTGTAGGGGGGAGGGGGGTCAAGCCACAGCCCTAAGTGTTTGAAATAGCAGATTGGACGAGCTCTCCCTGCGTTGTTGAAGCAGCCTGGTTGTCAAAGATAAAGGCAGGGTTTCTGGATGTATCAAAGAACATGGCTTTTCTGTTAAAGTTTAGGGTGGGTCCAAGTTCCTCAAACCGCATATGGATAATTGTGAGGTAAACACATAATATTTTCTTTATAATTACAGAGGACATGTCAGATATCCAGGTAGCAATGTCAAAGTCATAGGGAATGGTTGGGACACTGGTACATTCCAAAGTTGTTTTCTTTATTATGGGGATTAGGTGTAGCCCCAGGACTGAGCCCTGAAGAACTCCCATGATGATACATTCTAGCTAGAAGAAGTAGATATGTAGTTTTACCTGGTAAATTATTTTTGAAAATCATTATTCATCCAGTGGAACATAGTAGGAAGACACTAGAACAGGGCAACTCAGATAAGAGCTTAGTGTGCTTGACTGAATCAAATGTTTTTGCTAAACATGTACGTACAACTCTGGTAAATGTCTCAGTATCCATCTTTTACAGGCTATTGTTTATCAATGAGAGGGCTGCATTTAGTTTGCTGTTACTCTTCTTGAAGATATGTTGATTGCTTAGAAGACCATTTGCATTTGGGTGGAAAGAAGCTTATGTAGAGAGTGCCCTTTCCAATAATTTCAGTAGTGGAGATATTAAAGAAATGGGGCACTATGAGCTTAAGGGTGGTGATGAAACATGCTTTGGAAGGGAAATGATTTTTGAGTATTTCTAGATAGCAGGGAAAATGACTAGTAGGTAGGGATAGACTAATAATAGTTTTAGATGTATAGCCAGGTAGGTTCCAGAGATCTTAAAAACGGGTTGAAGTGGTTGAATCTGGCAAAACAGTAGTTTGTTTCTACAGCTACCCGTTACTTCTTGAGTGTAAGGCAAGGATGTGTAGTGCTTAAGGTACAGATCAGAGTGAACTCTGATCTAACAGTGTTGTGTTGTAAAATTATGTAAATGGGTTGCTAATGTGCTAGGTGTATATATCAGCAAAGGTGGAATTATTGGAGTTGATTTGACCATTGTGTTAAGTTCTAAGTTGAAAGGTTATTTTATTTTTGCCAGGGATGTAATTTACTGCACTCTGAAGTACTTTAGGATTTCCATGGAGTCTTACTTGATGCTTTTTGATGAGCTTGATTGTGACAATAAGTATTGCCCTTTTTCAGAGATTACTAGCTGTAAAAAAGGATATGTCAGCTGAGTTGTTTGTTTAATATTTTGTAGCATTTCTATGTTTCTTTTTATCTTCAACTGGCTGCCAATATATAGGGCTAAATTTTATTTGGTGCATTATCCTTGGAAAGAATATTTATGGTACTGGAAGTAAGATTGTCTAGAGCTGCATTGCAGTCAGTATTATTGAGACACAGTCAGTTGTGGATAGCTGTATTAGCAGCAATGTAGCTTCCTTGCTTTGTTAGAAGAATCTATAGAGGATGTTGGAGCAAGTTGCTTTATTTTTATTTTTTACAGGGAAGGTAATAGTGATGGAGTAGCAGTTGCCCCAAACAATTAGTTGATGATGGATGTGAATAATCCTTGTTTGGAATTGTTGAGAACCCATTCTAGGAGTACATGGTTTGTTAAGTGTGTTGTTCATCGTTTATTACTAGGCAGTTGGTCTGGGTGGACCATTTGATGCCTAGCCAAAACAATAACTGCTAAATTTCCCCTTTCTATAAGACTTTGTCATGACAGCCAGTGGGGGTATTTGTGATTCCCCAGCCAATCACTCAGGTAGTGTTTGAAGAGGGATAGGGAGCTATGTTGTTTAATATGGAGTAGAAGTGTATTCAAGAGCATGGAAATTCTTTGGGAAAGGTTTCTATGCCACCAGCTGGTTCTCTTTATGTTGAGGATGAAGTATAGGTCTCTAGTGTAGATGTTTGTGGAGTTACATGCTATTTGAGTGTGTATAAAGTCGCACAGGACAGGGTCATTTGAACCTTTTAAGCTTGGCAGAGGTAATTCCAGCAGGAGTCTGTATGAGACTGAAACTAGAAATAGAACTTTAAGGTAATCTGCACAGTACATGAATCTTCAGCCTTCATTTTTTTTTTTAAGAAAGCATTGGAGTTTTTAAGATTAGATCATGTGTTTGGTAAGGTACATGCCAAAGGGAGCATTCTATTCAGTTGTGGACTTACTAAGGAGGAGTAAAGAGAAATTATATCCCTGGATCTAGAAGATATACCCTTGGTAATCAACAGGGCTTTCTAGTTGGATTTTTAATAATCATAGAGATATAGTGGTTCTAGAAGAGCTTGTTATCTATGGAATTGCCTAGGCCTCTAATAAGTATATCAATTCTGAGGGGATGTCTTCCGTGTAAGTAGGTATTATGATGCTAATGTGTAACAAATGACCAAACCCCATTTTTTTACATTTAGCTTCAGGCCATGGTCCCAGTACCATATAGTTCTTTGTAATAGACCCTTTTGTAAGATCTGGAGTCCTGAGAGAGTTAATAGCCACAAGTTTGCAGCCTTCTGAAGAGACGCTTGATATCAGCCTAGACATTGGAGAAAAATATATCAAATAGAAACAGACTCAGTACAGAACCCTGTGGGACTCCACTGTAATGTGCCTTTTGATGGAGAGAAAGAGAGAGAGACTACCCCCAAATCTTGATTTAATTAGATCTGCCTGTAAGCCAGTTTACTATCCAGTAGGTAACATATAGATTTATATTTAGTTTCATTAGTTTGTCTACAATTCCTGAATGTGAGATTTTGTTAAATACCGCGGCCAGATTTTTTTTATTTATTTTATTTTATTTTACATTTGTTGACCGGGATAGTCCGACTGGATACATGTCCATTTTCAGCGGAGTCCCGGGGAGAAAAGCTCCAACAGGTTTAAAATGACATATAATAAAAGACAGAAGACAGCAAGCCAAAGGACAGGAAACATGTACATAGAGAGATAACAGTGCAGCAATAGAAGTTACATTTGATTACTTTCATTATATACAGGTTAGTAGACCCTTAGTCGACTAAATCCTTCCTAGTCAAAAATTGCCCATATCTGTGCAGAATTTCTCATGGTAATCTTAGTCCGGGTTCATACAAGGACATATCGAATAGAGCTAGTGATGGTGAAAACGTTAATTTATTTGGGAGAGAGTTCCACACCTTATGACATTAGAGTACAGTCTGTCCCCACCTATGTTGTGGGCCTTGCTTGTTTGTATTAGGAGTTTGTCAGATGGAGAACTAAGGTTGGTGTAGGGGGTTAGTATGTTTTTAGAGCAGGAGTGTTCTCTGGGTGTTTTAGGATTTGCAAGTTGATATTTTTGGAGAAGATAGTTCTAGCCAGTCAAGTTTTTTTAGGTTAATACAATGGTGTGTTCTGTAGGGCAGGGCAGTGATGAATCTGGCAATGTGGTTATAACAAGTGGAGAGACGATTTAGGTCTGATTTATTAAGGTTAGAGAGGATGGGGAGGCATATAGTAGTGTGGATAGAAGGTGTGACCGGGCAGTGGCTAGTCTAGCTGCTGGAGTTAGGAAGGTTTTTAATCTATATAAAGACCCTAGTTTTTTGTTTACTGTCTTAATAGTTTAGTTTATTATCTATAATTACTCCTAGTAGTTTAGTATTTGTGGTAGGAGAGATAGTAGTTATTGGATTGGATAGTAAATTGAGTGATAGGTGTAGGGTTAGTTGGATGAAAGAGGGTTTAATATGAGGTGATGGTCTGTTAGCCAATTTTCAACTATGGTAAAGCAGTGTTGGGTGGCTTTTAGAAGGTTGTCCAGTGTGGGATTGGAACAGATGATAGTAGAGTCATCTGCATATTGGATGCAGGTGGCTTCGGGATGGCTGAGTGCAGGTCATTTATGAATATTGAGAAGAGAAGAGGTCCTAATATGGACCAATGCTGTTTGGTAGTAGGGATGAGAGCTTGTTCTGCCATATAACTGCTTGTTGTCTGCCTACTAGGTAGTCCTGAAACCAGTTTAGGACATGGGTGTCTAGGTGAAAGGTTTCTAGGGTTGTGAGAAGGATCTGGTGGTTTACCAGACATATCTAGAAAGAGTGCAGAGGAGATATTTTTGTTGTTCCGATGATGGTTGATTTTTTCAGTAAATATGGTGGGGTCTAAATCCATGCTGACATTCAGTTAATAGCTTGTTTTGGATGAGATAGGACATTAGTTGTTTATGCACACACTTTTCCATTATTTTTGCAAGTGGAGATAAGATGGCTATTGGCCTGTAGTTTGAAAGTTCAGTGGATGTTCCACCTTTATGAAGGGTATGACATGAGATATTTTCCATATTGCTGGGATTGTGGACTCACTAATGGTTCTGTTTATTAAGATTGATATGGGGTAAGCAATTGGTAGATATGGGTTGTAGGTTGAATGATATAGTTTCATTTCTTATTTGTTGGAAGAAGATCTAATGGTGATTTAATGTTTCATTAAAATATGAGACTGCCTCATCTATGGGAAGTAATTTCAATTTTGACCAGTTACAGTATTTAAGTTCTGTGTTAAATTTGATTGTAGCATTGGTTGTATTATTTTTAACGCCCAAGATCAAGGTATTTGCTCTCATTCAAGGCCTTAGTGATTTTTTCAAAGACGTTCAGTATGTTAAACAGGCAGGGTCATAGGTTTATAGGTTCATAGGTAGGTACTAGGCTATCGGCCCAAGGGCCTACGTAAGCCTAGCCAACAAGGCTCCCTGGCTTACGCCACCCAAGAAAGTTATTTTCGTGTGCCAGTGTCAAGCAGAGACACAGAAGTGATCCCCGGGGCATATTTCCTATTTCCCATCCACTCATCAAGACTTTTCTTGAAGAGTGCTAATGAAGAACTTTGCTTGACATAGATGGGTAGCCTGTTCCAGAGTATGGGAAGACTCTGGGACAGGAATCTATCCCTCCAGCATGTCCTGTTTATTTTAATGACAAGGTTTAGGTCCCTAGAACGTGTAGCTCCGAGGGATTGGGATTTCTATAGGTGTAGCATGTCCAGCAGCTCTGGGTTTTACATAGCTTTATATGTTAGGCAGAGATCACCTCGGAGTAGGTGATATGCTACGGAGTACAGCTGGGTTTTTTTCAGACGGTCAGTGTAGGACATTTGTTTGAGGCCAGTAATCCTCTTTGTGAGGTACTGTGGCCTTTCCAGCTGCTGCAGATGTCTTGTGAGGTACATTCCAAAATGGGCGTTGTACTCTATAATGGGTCTAATGAGTGTCGAGTAGAGGGGAACAATGACCTCTTTTTTCCTGGATGAGAACCCTTTTATGATGAGGTGTGCCACGTAGAAGGACTTCCTGACTACTGTGGTGATGTGACTATCAAAGGAGAGACTACTGTCCACCTGGGTCCCAAGGTCTCTTATCACACATTCGGTGTTATGTAGATTGCTGCCTATGTGGTAGCTCATGGGTACAGAGTTTCTACCAAAGAGGATGACACTGCACTTTTTGGCATTGAGCTTGAGGCCATGGCTTTGACAACAGGCATCTGTCTCAGCGCGGCCCTTCTGTAGGATGTCCACATCATTTGGGGACTTGACTATGGCTCCTAGTTTGCAGTCATCTGTGAACTTTGTTAGCCAGAGGCCTTCTGTGTTAGCCTGTACTTCAGAGAAGTAGATATCAAACAGGAGAGGACCCAGGACTGAACCCTGTGGTACTCCACTTCTCACTGGTTTAAGGTCAGATTTGGAGTCTGCAACTTTTACAGTGTGGGTTCTGTTAGTGAGCCAATTGGCAACCCAACTTGTGACTTAGGGATTTATACCTAGTTTAGTGAGTTTAGCTATAATTCCAGAATGGGGGATGGTGTCGAAAGCCTTGGCGAGGTCAAGATAGGCTGTGTGAACCACCTTACCCTCATCTGCGGCTTTGGTGACTGTCTCAAAGAAATCGTTCAGGTTCTGGATGCATGATCTGCCTTTCACAAACCCGAACTGGGTGGGATCCAGAGTTTGGAGGTTGCCAATGTCTTTGTTTATGAGTTCCATGATGATACGTTCCATGGCCTTGCAGACCAGGCTCGTCAGGCTAATAGGGCGTTAGTTCCCGGGATCAGTGGTGGCTCTCCCTTTGTGGAGTGGAATAACTTTTGCTGTGCGCCATTCAGTGGGCACAAAGCGTGATGCGTGGCTATTATTGAACATGGTGCTTAGGTGGGGAGCCAGTTTGTTCTGAAGTTCGTGTAAAACGCAGCCTGGGATGTTGTCCGGTCCCATGGATGCTCTGTTTTTGGCTTTAGAGAGTGCAGCTTTTACCTGTATAGTTATGATTACAGGGACTCTACATTCTTCATGTATAGATATGGGCCCTTTAGGGGGTGAGGGGGGTAAAGTTAGCACTGAACCTATTTGCCAGGATGTTGGCAATATCAGTTGGTTTTGTAATTTTCGTGCCGTTGTGCTGTAACTAAGAGCAGATCTGGGTGTTGCCATCGAGATTCTTGACATAGTGGGTCTGCACTTCACAAGCCCAAGCTGGTTAAGGTTGAGGGATTTTAAACTGCCAATATCTTTGTTTATTAGGCCTATAATGATACATTCTATTATCATGCAGAACAAGGGTAGTAAGGCTTATTATCCTGTAGTTGTTAGGATAAGTGGGAGCTGACTATTCTTTTCCATGCCTGTGTGATAAAGTCATTTGAGAAACTAGAGCTGTACAATTTTAGGAGTGGGTCAGTGAGACAGTGTTTCATACTGATAAAGACACTTTTTACATCCAAGAGAGAGCTTTTAAAAGTTGCTTGGAGGTGATCTCTGGGGGGGGGTCTAGATAATTTATTATACAAAGGAAACTGAAGAGTGATGGGGCGAAGATTTATCTGCTAATCTGTTATGTCCTCAGAATTTGAGTAGATTATTGTGTTATGTATAACATCAGAGCAATGATGTACATTTTCCTAAGGTTGCTAATATATCTGAAGAAGGATGTATGGTTGTTTTTGGTAGTGGTGACAATTTTCAGTTCATGCTTAGCCTTGGTCGAGTTGATTTTATTTCTAAGTTTTTTGTTTAATTTCTTGAGTTCAGTTTCAGTATGTGACGTTTTTGGTTTGTTCCTAAGAGTGAGGATTTTTTTTTTCTTTTGTTATAAAGTTTGTTTATACCTCTCAACCAGCTTAGTGGTTTGTTTGCAATTGTATTTGTGGCACAAAAGAAACTAACCTTTGATGGAGGCATTGAAATGTGCACAGAAGCTCTGTGCAGAAGCAGAGGTGCTGTCAACTTGGCCTCTGGGACTTTTGAGCTGTGTTAGACGATCAGCTAGCTGTAACACGTTTGCCTTAAGTAAATCCCTATAGATTGTAGGATTGCTGGTGTATTGTGTTGGGTCTTTATGGTGAAGAACCCTGAAGGGTAGTATAACCTGACCAGTGAAAGGCTATAGAGCATAGTGCTGCAATGTTTGTGATGACCAAATAATTTTCTCCCATGGTAAAGAAGAACAAAGACTGATCTTGTGATTTGGGATTGATAAAATCTAGGAAATGTTCCCCCAGATTGAGCAAGCCCTGCATGGTGTGCTGGACTAGTGCAGGAGCTCCAGCAGGCAATATGTTTGCCGTGCATTCCAGGAATAAGCTGTAGGGATGTGCATGAGCACTTCTGCACTAGTCCTGCATAGACTGAGCCCCTGTATGCAAATCACCCCATTAACAGGTGAAATCCATGCAAATCGGGTGAATTTGCGATCCAGGAAGCTGGAAGCTGGCCATGCAGGACTAGTGTAATTTGCAGGAATGTACTCTGCCAGTAACAGAATACAATTCTGCAAACAACAAAACTGAGCCACGATAGCTCCAAATAACGGGTGGATATTATGTAGAAAGAATGCCAATGACCAAATATGAGGCCATTGTCATGGAAAACAATTGCAAAAATAAAATCAACTTTAATTTTTGATATCGGCTGTTTAAGCATAGGGCAGCAGCACACAAATGGGATTGGGTGTAAAATAAGAAAAAAAACTAAAGTAAGCGCTCTAACCAAAATCAGTATTCTGCCATTATACTAAATGGCAGGCAGAAGACAACATGGCCAATGAATAGTGGTTGCTAAGGAGGTGGCTCAGTGTGGGACCTATAACTATGCATCAGCAGGCAATCCTATGCAAATGAGGGGATGAATCTGTGCATCTTGGGGCAGTGCAGCAATTGCCTCATGTACACAGACAAGCCTCTCCTCCTACCACCCAACACTACAACCTGTGAGAGATGCACTTACATAGCCAAACTAAAAGCAAAGCTCTCTTTGCCCAAGACTGGACTAGACAGTCAAGAGGAGAAGGTAAACAGTTGCACTGCACCACACTCATCACATAGTCCCTCAAAACCTACACCACCAAAACACACATATAGAAACACAAAACACACAGCTACATTCACTGAGGCTCTCAATAAAAATCTGCCCAAGCAACAGGGACCTCCAAAGCAGAAACGTAAGCAACTTCTAGCCCCCAACACAACCCAAAAGACACATAGCCCACAAACTCAGTCTGTCACTGAACCACAGCCGATAAGGCATAACAACGTACCCAACACTCTAGTCACAGGTGATTCTGTAGTCAGGCACACTGATGTTCCATTCACCAGGCTAAACAAGGAGAAAGTTACTGTCAGCTGCCTGTCGGGTGCCAGGATCCGCCATATAACACACGCACTCAGGTCAATCCACAACAAGTACAAATATGACTCTGTCATTGTCCATGTTGATGTGAATGACCTGAGACGTACCTCCTTGGACTACATGAAAAGAGACATGGAGGAGCTTTCTGATCTTGTAGCCCAGGCAGGTATGACCCTATCCCCGAGTATCATCCTGCCATCACCCAGAATGATACCACAGTACAAGGACAAAATGATTGACTTCAGCAATTGGCTAAGCTTCTGTTGTCATTCTAAGGGGATCCAGTATCTGTCTGCCTGGAATGACATGATCGACAGTCCAGAATGCTTTGCCAGAGATAGCCTGCACCTGTTGCCCTTGGGATTCCAGATACTGGCTAAGACTCTTGCCACCCCTATAGTGCCTTTTTTAGGTAAGGTTCAAATGACAAATTCACCACCGTAACAGGTACAAGCAAGCAAAATCTGAGGATAGTGCTACTCAATGCTAAAAGTCTAAACCTCAAAATGCACTCACTCGAGGCACTCCTTAAAATGGAGAACATCGACATCTGTGCAGTGACAGAGACCTGGTTCAAGGCTCCAGAGAGCACCCCTGTATTACCAGGCTATAATTCATACCACACCTTCCGGCCACCTAACCTGGACCGAAACACTAAAGGCGGAGGCGTGTCCATATTCATTAAGGATATCCACACCTCCAGGCTAGTTGCTCAGCCTAATGCATCCGAGATTATCCAAGTGCAACTAACTCTGAGCAAGACCGAAATCCAAATTGTAGCTTGCTACAGATCCCCCACCATGCCCCAGCATTCCCACTCCTCATTTCTTGATACACTGGAAAATATTAGGGTGCAACCTAATGCCCTAGTAATGGGTGATTTCAAATACCCCACCATTAACTGGGAAAACTACTCATGTACCAACTCTTTTGCTCAAAGTTTTCTGGAATTCATAAATTCCAACACCTTGGATCAACTTATCCACACCGCCACCAGGGGCAGCAATATCCTAGACCTGGTCATTACCAACATGGGCAACCGGTATTCCACAACAGAGGTCAGTTCCTTGTTGGTCAGATCCGATCACAAGCTAATCGTTTCTTAAGACAGAAGTGCCAAACTTCACGACACCCATGCAGATGGACAACAGAGGTACGACTGCTGAATCCTACACAAAAGCACTTTATAAGCACTTAACACTAATGCATGGATCGTGCAATCCCTAACAGAACCAAGATACTATCCTCCAATAAAAGGAAGCCAATCTGGTGGTCCCCTGCCATAAACAAGCTCTACAACAGAAGAAAGAAACTGTTGCAAAAAAGAATAAAATCCCATGATTGGAGGAACTCCCTGGTCAGCCTCATTAAGAACCTGAGATCCCTCATAAAATCCTCTAAAGCTAGTTACGAAAACAAAATCGCCACTGCTTCTAAAGACCACCACAAAGCATTCTATAGCTATGTCAAGAATCTCAATGGCAACACTCAGATCTGCTCTGAGTTACAGCAGAATGGCACTAAATATACAGAACCAACTGATATTGCCAACATCCTGGCAGATAGGTTCAGTGCTAACTTTACCCCCCCTCTCACCCCTAAAGGGCCCATTTCTGTACTGGAAGAATGCAAAGTTTTTGTAATCACGGCTGCACAGGTAAAAACCACACACTCCGAAGCCAAGAACACAGCATTCATGGGCCCTGACAACATTTATTCATTTATTTATTTGCAGTTTGATTACCGGAGAAGTCCATTGGGCCAAATTGACCCATTTTCAGTGGAGGCCCAGGGAGAAAAGCTCCAAGATGCATTATACAATTTAGATACAACTGATAGTTAATATTAAAGATATGTAGAATAGTTACTCATAAATGCATTCAGTGCCATGCATAGTTAACAAATTCATTAAGCTTGAAGGTAGGGATCATACAGTTTCATTTGAGGAAAACAGATATGTGTTACGTGTGGAAACATTTTACATACAAACATTTTAAGAAAATGTAAATATGCTTTGCATATACGCATCAACAGTAGAATGCTATTTACAATATTTACAAGGTTGGGCTGTGTGAGGATAGCTTTAGGAGTTGAGAGCTTAGAGAGAAGCTATAGAAATTGTTGAGCGCTTACATACGCTCATAGGAAGATAACAATGAGAGTTGTAGAGCTTGGGAACAACCTCCTTTGATTAGGTTGGGTGAAGGCAGGTACATTTCCAGACTGCATTCTACACGAACTACAGAACGAACTCGCACCCCACCTAAGTACCATGTTCAATTATAGACTTACCTCAGGCTTTGTGCCCACTGAATGGCACAGCAACAGTCATCCCACTCCACAAAGGGGGAGCCACCATGGACCCTGGGAACTACTGCCCCATTAGCCTGACGAGCCTGGTCTGCAAGGCTATGGAACATATCATCATGGAACTTATAAACAATGACTTTGGTAATCTCCAGACTCTAGACTCCACCCAGTTCAGGTTTGTAAAAGGCAGATCATGTCTCCTAAACCTGATAGACTTCTTTGAAGCAGTCACCAAAGCCGTAGATGAGGGTAAGGTGGTTCACACAGCCTATCTAGATCTCGCCAAGGCTTTCGACACCATCCCCTACTCTGGAATTATAGATAAACTCACTAAACTAGGTATAAATTCCTAGGTCACCAGATGGGTTGCGAACTGGCTCACTGACAGAACCCACACTGTGAAAGTAGTGGACTCGAAATCTGACTTCAGACCAGTGACAAGTGGACTACCACAGGGTTCAGTCATGTGTCCTCTCCTGTTTGGTATCTACTTCTCTGAAGTACAGGCTAACACAGAAGGTCTTTGGCTAATGAAGTTTGCAGATGACTGCAAACTAGGAGCCATAATCGAAACTCCTAACGATGTGAACATCCTACAAAAGAGCCTCACTGAGCCAGATGCCTGGTGTCAAAGCCATGGCCTCAAGCTCAATGCCAAAAAGGGCATTGTCATCCCTTTTGGTAAAACCTCTGTACCCATGAGCTACCATATAGGCGGTAGTCTACTTAACACTGAAAGTGTGATGAGACATTGGGACACAGGTGGAGAGTAGTCTCTCCTTTAATAATCACATTGCCACAGTAGTCAGGAAATCCTTCTACATGGCACACCTCATCACAAAATCTTTCTCATCCAGGAAAAAAGAGGTCATTGTTCCCCTCTACTCGTAACTCATTAGACCCATTATAGAATACAGTGCCTCTTTTGGTATGTACCTCACAAGATATCTACAACAACTGGAAAGGCCGCAGAAATACCTCACAAAAGAGGATTACCAGCCTCAAACAGATGCCCTACGCAGACCATCTCAAAAAACTCCAGCTTTACTCCGTTGCATATCGCCTACTCAGAGGCAATCTCTGCCTAACATACAAAGCTATGTCAAACCCAAAGCTGTTGGACATGCTCCACTTAAAGAAATCCCAATCCCTCCGATCTACACGCTCTAGGGACCTAAACCTTGTCACAACAATAAACAAAACATGCTGGAGGGATAGATTCCTGTCCCAGAGACTTCCCATACTCTGGAACAAACTACCTATCTATATCAAACAAAGCTCCTCATTAGCACTCTTTAAGAAAAATCTTGATGACTGGATGGGAGATAGGAAATTTACCCCAGGGATCACTTCCATGGCTCTGCTCCACAGGGGCACAGGAAAATAATTTTCTTGGGTGGTGAAAGCCAGGATACCTTTTTGGCTAGGCTTATATAGGCCCTAGGGCCAATAGCCTAGTACCTACCTATGAACCTATGATACTGAATCCCATATATCCCCTGCATGCTAGTCAGCACCCAACAGTGTAAGAGCAGGAATAGCTTGGTGCAAGCCTAGGAGTTAGCTGACATCATAGGGTGGGTGTGTCATACTGTAAGCGTATTGGAGCCCTGTGGCTTGGGTCTGCCATTAGCTTAGCAGAGCTAAGCAAGGGGGTGTGTCTGAGGCTGCCTAGCCCTCTTTACATTGCCTAAGTGGGTGTGCACGCCGCACACCGGGTTTAAAGGGGAAAAAAAAGTAAACCACGAAATAGCAGCTCTGTGCACATATGAGCACTGTGTTTTCCCGGCGCACCCCCAGGTTTAAACACGAAGGCAATGGGAAGGGAAAACAGCAGTAGGAAGGTAATCATGGAGAACTAGCATAGTTGGCAGGTGAAATGTATCAGAATCAGCCAATTACACAGGCAGCAGCCCAGCCCAGCACAGAACACTACTATAAGCTATGCAAACACCTTTCCATCTGGTTTTCTCACATACAAAACACCACCGGTGTATACAAGTGGGGGAATTTTAACAAACAAAAAAAAAAACAAAATGATAGGGTCTGCAATAGCTGTCATACAACAACATGTGGAAGAGGCTGAGGGTGGTGAGGATGAGAATGCTGTTGACCAACCCACATTGAGGAGACTGAGAAGAATGTACAGATCCAGGGTAACCTACCTGGGGTTACATGATCTGGAGATAGTGGAGCACTATATGGTGGACAGGGACCTCCTACAGCAAATTGTTGAGCTGTGCCAGCCACGCCTCACACACAGAACTAACAGAGGAGAACTTATCCCAGTGGATACCAAGGTATGTTTAGGCCTATGAATACTAGCTACAGCTACCTTCAAAAGGCCAACTGGGGATATCATGGGATCTCACAGGTATCAGCATCCAGGGTACTCCACCATTTCCTGGATGCCATGTCAGCACATGCCGGTAAGCACGTATATTTCCCCAACACCTATGAGGCGTTGGGCAGCAATATGCATCTCTTCCACGAAATAGCAGAATACCCTGAGGTAGAGGGTGCTATAGGCTGCATGCACACACGCATCAAAGCACCACCAGTGAACGAGGTAGGGTCTACATGAACTGCAAGGGCTTCCCCTCCATCAACTGCCAGGTCGTGTGCAATGCCCAGAGCATAATAATGAATGTATGCACTGGCTGCCCTGGAAGCTATCACGATTCCCACATCTGGCATCTGATGCAGCTGTACCAGAGATTTTCCAGTGGGAACATCCCTTACGGTCACCTAGTGGGGGATGCTGGTTACGCACTGGAGCCGTGGCTGATGACACCCATCAGAATTGCACACACACTCGAACATGAACTCCATAATGAGGCACACCCACAGGCCAGAGTTATAATAAAGCATGTGTTTGGGATGCTCAAGTCACTGTTCCAGTGCCTGGACACATCCGGTGGAGCCTTGCAATACTCAGCAGCTACATGTACTCAAATTGTCATCGTATGTGCCATGCTACACAATATGATCCTGCGGAAACAGCTGCAGCAGGAACAGCATGAAGCAGGGCCACACAGGCCCCCCACCATTGCCAAGGCCTGCACAGGCACCGAATGACTCGGAGGAGGAACAACCTGAGCCTGCCCCAGTAGGCAGAAGGAGGCGTGCCCAGTATGTCCTGGCCTTGGCAAAAAGGTAATGCATAGCACATACACTGACATAGGAGGGACCCAGGGAATGACACCTCTCTCTGACTCGCACATACAGAAAAAAGGTATGCCAAACATGACACTACCTGTGCTCAACCATGTGTAGGGAGTGTACTATGTGCATCCAACATAGGCAGCTCTCTAGCACCATCCTCAATACTGGCACTCTCACAAGGTAAGTCACTCTCCTTACCAATCGCTGAATGGAGTAGTATGTTTTGTTATCTGTATGTATGGTATGGATGTGAGCATGCAAGGGAATCGGGTGGCTGAATGGGATGCAAGCAGATAGTAGACACCTATAGTGGCAGCATGAGAGCTGTAACAAATACTGGTGTCACCATAGTAGCCAGCACTACACATGGTGACAAAACCCATTGCAGGAAATGTGCTGGGCCACATGTATGTCCATATGACACACACATGCCAGTCAGGGAGGTTCACATACCCAACAACAGCCTCAGCCAACAGGACAGGTGTAGACAAACACAAACAAAGGCTGTGATAAGGCCTCTGAATGATGCCTATGGGTAACCTCCCCCCCAGGCCTACACAGACAGACTACATCAGGTCAGGCAGTGTGATATTAGTTCTGAAGAGTAGGATGTCAGAAACTAATATATAGGTCAATCAAACCCAAAACCTGTAGTACATTGATATGCCTGTAGTCAGCATGCTAGGTTTGAAAACATAATGAAATGGAGTACCTGACATACCAGTACAGTCATAGCAAATGTGTACAAGTGTCAGGTGTGCCCCCTCATATCCTATGTAGACATGTAGTAACAGTCAAGTGTGCCCCTCAATCCTATGTAGACATGTAGTAACAGGCAGGTGTCCCCCCAATCCTATGTAGACATGAAGTAAATGGTGTCCCCCCCAATCCTATGTAGAAATGTAGTAACATGTATGTGTAGGTATAATACCAGTGGAGCACAGATGCCCAGAGTTGGCCAAGGTAGCAGGATAGATTTTAGGATTTGTACAGTATGCAGGTATGTGTGTGTTAGGTTGGTGTGTGTTTCATATTGTGTGAGGGTGGTCAGTATGTATGCATGTTGAGGTTTGACCTGGTGGCCATTGCCCACTACTGCAGATGACAGGGCCAAGTCCTCACAACTGCAGTGGCAAAGACAATTCCCACCTGTATAACACATGCTAGCAGTAAGCCATTGTAAATGTATGGTGGTAATATGTGTCATCATCTGAAAGATGGACATGGCTGTTGACCTAGATATACAAGCAGTACACAGGGAAAAGTACCCCAATATACAGTATATAATGTGTAACTGTGAAATGGACACACCCTTGGAATTGTACATACAGGTATGCATCACATTATCTGGACCTGTAGTAGGGAATACAGGTGTCGTCTGGCCGAACACTTGCAGATCACAAAGGTGATAGGACTGGTGTATTGGGAAACAGCTGATGTACCTGCACATGCCAGCATAACTGAAATGCCCCATACATATCTGTGAGTTAGAAGCAAGTAGTGTCCATAGCACACATGCATCCAGCTCACCCAAACACCACCCACAGGTACCTCTCTGGTCGTATCCCTGCTGTTGGGAATGGGTACAATATGACCTCCGCCTGTGTATGGCAATAGCGAAAGAATGCAGTGCAGGAGTCACATGCAGGTGTGCCCTTAGCTGTAGGTAGCACTCTGCCAGCACCCACACCACCTGATCAATACTGATAGAAAGTATTGGCATGAACACCTAGCACACCTACCCTGTCATCCCAGGGGAATATACTGTATGGCGGTCTGGGACTGTAGGACTGACAGAATGCAACAACCTGCCACAGCTGGCCTGCATCACCAGCAAATGGCCTAAAGGCCTCTGCCAAAGGCCTGTGTCTCACAAGTACTGCCAATGCATGTTATGTCATGGACACCCAAATAACATAACACACTCCACATAAGCCATATGCAAGACCATGTGGACAAACCACAGTAACATGTCCATCATGTCCCACTGCATGAATTGTGGACCAACACCAAAACACAGCTGTGATGAGGTGATAAACTTAGGGAAAGTATCAGAGAATGTATGCATAAAATATATAAGACGATAGAATAATAGCGGAGAGAGCATGTGCAGCATGGAATGTGCAAGGTCTGACACACGGCTGTGTGCACATACTATCACTGGCTGAAAACACATAAATGGGTGGCTACATACCTGCCTCTAGACTGAAATAGGGGTAATGTCCTGACTTATGACCCCTGCCTCTGGCTAACCTGTGAATCTGTACAGCTGTGAGGTATTGCCACAGCAAGATAAGGCCATACTGTTATGTCGATGCATGTACAAGTATGGGATCCTCTGCCAGCCCTCTACCAAGGTGCTGAACTGGATACACAGACCCAGCAACAGGTGTCTGCAGCTTCCCCTCCAGAATGGCATAACTTTCCATGAATATGTAGGCATTTGCCCACAATACCGGACACAGCTGTATTCACCATTGTTCCCCAGGACATCACTGTGAGCAAGAATGTCCACTTGACAGTACTTGAGAACATAAAACATCACAGTGTATAACAGTACACATGTCTGAATATCGCTGCTAACACCAGTACTATGTAGAAGAAGCAGCATGGACACAGTCACCTACAGTGCACACTATCCCTTGCACAGTTTGACCCCATATTGCCAAATGATGTACAGATACCGTGCAGAAACAGTTTGCTACCTGTAGGTGTAGAACACAAAGGTCTGCACTGGAGTAGAAACTACCTGGAATGGATCCACACATTAAATACAGAAGGGCATACTGGGCATGCTCACACACCTAGAGAAATGAAGGCAATGTCAGACAACAACATACTGAAATGTCATACTGGGTATGCTCACACACTTAAACAAATTAAGCTCATGTCTGCAAACAACAGTGGACCAGACATATTGGACAGTTGCAGATGTTAGTGCATACACTCCTCAGTATGCACCAGTCATGCTTTGCACACACATTGATTAGGAATACAGACATATATCCAAGGACAATACACTATAATATGCCAAAAATAGACATACATAGATGTGTGGAAGAGAGTGACTGTGACAAAGAGACATCCATCATGAGGCCTGTCCCACCCAGCACTTAGCCAAATGCCTACAACCACATGATGTGTAAATGTCACTCACTGTAGAAAGTAGCCACTGGTATCTGTCAGCATTACAGACTATGTGGTGTAAGTGCTAGCTGTGCAACATGAAGGTGAAAGGCAGTAGTCATCTAGCAGCTGTATACACGTACCTGCAGAATATAACCCTGCGTGTGCCTGCATGTGGTGTGTCAACCTCTAGATGAATGGGTTATGGCCCATGCACACACACTGCCCTCCCCATAGCCCTACTATGACAAGCCTGCTGATGTCATTCACTTTGAAATACGCCTTTGGGAAAGGTATAGCCCAGTAATCTCTGTGATGTGTCCTATAACTGCGTAATGCTGTAGTATGATAAACAAGTTAGGTAGGAGTTCTAATTGCAGACGTGGCAACTGTGTGTTTGTGTGTGTCTCTGTCTGTGTAGGGGGCAATGCTTTTTAGGCTAGTCACACTCACTACAATTAAAATGCACTACTTTGCCAAGGCTGCTGATGCCATTCACTGTGAAATACACCATTGGGAAAGGTGTAGCCCCCTAATCTTCATGATGCAAACTATAAATTGCGTAATGCTGTAGTGTGATAAACTAGTTAGGTAGGAGTTCTAATACCAGACATGGCAACTGTGTGTGTTTCTGTCTGTTTAGGTAGCAATGCTTTTTAGGCTACTCACACTTACTACAATTCAAATGCCCCCCTTTGGCAAGGCTGCTGATGTCATTCACTGTGAAATACACCTTTCTGAAAGGTGCAGCCCAGTAATCTCTGTGGTGCGTCCTATAACAGCTTAATGCTGTAGTGTGATATAGTACTTTGGTAGGGGTTCTATTCCCACACATGCTAATTATGGATGTTTGTGTTACTTTGTGTAGGGAGCAATGCTTTTTAGACTAGTCACACTCACTACAAATCAAATGCCTTACTTTGGCAAGGCTGCTCATGTTATTGACTGTGAAATACACCTTTGGTAAAAGTGTAGCCCAGTAATCTCTGTGGCGCGTCCCATAACTGTGTAATGCTGCAGTGTGATAAACTTGTCGGCTAGGAGGTGTAATCCCAGACATGGCAACTTTGTGTGTGTGTGTGTGTGTGTGTGTGTGTGTGTGTGTGTGTGTGTGTGTGTGTGTGTGTGCTTGTCTCTGTGTAGAATGCAATGCCTTTTAGGCTAGTCACACTCACTACAAATCAGAGGGCCTACTTTGGCAAGCCTCTTGATGTCAGTCACTGTGAAATACACATTTGGGAAAAATGTAGACCAGTAATCTCTGTGGTGTGTCCTTTAACAGTATAATGCTATAGTGTGATATAGTATGTTAGTAGGGGTTCTATTCCCACACATGGCAAGTGTGGATATTTGTGTGTGTTACTTTGTCTGTGTAGGGAGCAATGCTTTTTAGGCTAGTCACACTCACTACAAATCAAATGCCCTACTTTGACAAGGCTGCTGATGTCATTCACTGTGAAATACACCTTTGGGAAAGCATTGCCCAGTAGTTTCTGTGGTGCGTCCTATAACTGCATACTGCTGCAGTGTGATAAACTAGTTAGGTAGGAGTTCTAATCTCAGACATGGCAACTGTGTGAGTGTTTTTGTGTCTCTGTGTAGGGAGCAATGCCTTTTAGGCTAGTCACACTCACTACAAATCAAATGGCCTACTTTGGCAAGACTGCTGATGTCATCACTGTGAAATACACCTTTGGGAAAGACGTAGCCCAGTAATCTCTTAGGTACATCCTATAACAGCGTAATGCTGTAGTGTGATATAGTACTTTGTAGATGTCCTATTCCCACACATGGCAAGTGTGGATGCGTGTGTGTGTGTTACCTTGTCTGTGTAGGGTGCAATGCTTTTTAGGCTAGTCACACTCACTAGAAATCAAATGCCCTACTTTGGCAAGGCTGCTGATGTCATTCACTGTGAAGTACACCTTTGGGAAAGGTGTAGCCCAGTAGTCTCCGTGGCACGTCTTATAACTGCATAATGCTGTAGTGTAATAAACTAGTTAGGTAGGAGTTCTAATGCCAGACATGGCAGGTGTGTGTGTGTGTGTGTGTGTGTGTGTGTGTGTGCTTGTGTGTCATTCATATCCTGTGTGAAGGTGGCTGTGAGGGTGTAACAACTGGACTCATTGTAGAGTGGGTTTTGCTAATTTCTTATATGGTGGCCCTATTATATGTCACAATGTCCACCTTACAAGGATAACAGATGTGAAATAGCCGAGAGGCTGGTGTGGCAGTCCATACCTCTACATGTGACATCAAGGCTTGGCAAACAAAGTTAGCAACCCTTGTATTACACAGAGAACACTCTCATGCCATGTCTCATACACACTTGCCTAGGAAACAACTGCTATGTTGGTAGTACCCTGCATATTGCCCACAGATAGTAACCATGGCGTGATTGCAGTGGACTACACAGGGCATGGCACCCTGTCCATCAGTACAGTACGCATGTGCCTGCAGTCAGTGTGCCTTCACTGTGCTCCCCACTGAATGCCTGCAACAACTGTGGTGCCATCAAATGTGACCCACAAAGGACATGCCATGCCTTATACACATGCCCTGTATGGACAGATGCCATTGACACCAGGGAATACCTGTATCATGCTATATCAGTGTAGGTGCAGGGTCAACCTGCTGTCCATTACCTGTTCCCAGCACATGAGGCCAGGACAGGCACATCTGATTATAACAATCTGTGTACACAACATGGCCCAGACACCCCAGGTACAGTTCCACATGTCACTGTACATGTATGTGGGTCGTGTGCACATCCCAGACAGCGTCCATATCATGGACTAAAGAACACATACGTGGCAAGCATTGAACAGCAATGGCCACACAGTAGTTACCCAGGTGACTGGATGGTGAATACAGTACCCACCTGTGTGGGCCATTCCAGACACTACACCCCTGAGCCACACTGCATGCCATTGTCATGTGGCCTGATGCCAAGGTATACACTTCTAGCGTTGTATAGCCTTCTGGCACAGTCAACGCTACACTCCTGTGAAGCAGTGCATGCATGCATGTCAGTACTGGCACCCTGTGTCTGTATGTGTGGTGTATGATGCTTTTGACCACATTCACACTCTCTACAACCCCATTGGCATACTGAAGCATGCTGTCTGATGTCAGATGCCCCCACATACCCTTTTTCCATATAACCTCCAGATAACCCCTGTGGTGCATGTGATACCTGCACAGTACTGTATGTTGGCAAACTAACTAGTGAGGAAGTTTATTCCTGACCCTGCCAAGTGTGTCATTGTGTGTGAGTCCCTGAGAGCGTATGGCTGTGTTGATACTGACACCTTTTCATGTGGACAGGCATGTGTACTACACCTACCATATCGCTACCATATCACTGTTGCAGATGTCACTCACCATCACATATATGTTTGGAGAGCTCCTCAACGTGTAAGCTTTGTGGCGCATCTAATAACTGCATAGACATGTGATAGCAATACATAGTCAGAGGTTTGATACCCTCTACTGGTAAGTGTGTGACACAAACATGCTTAGGATTCACTCTCCCACCCCCTCCCTGACTTACTTACTTTGTCTGCCTCTCTCACTCCCTATCTGGTGGATGTGAAGAACTATACCTGCTTTGCTTAGGCAGCAGCATGTGTTTTGTAAGTAATGCTCATGGTCAGCTGATGGCCTCTGCTGATTGCATGTGGAACAGCTGTGGCAGCATTCCCATAGCCAATTGCATGGAAACACACTCCAATATCTAGGAACATCATGTTGGTGTAGTGCCTTTTCATTCACTGTGAGCAGGATCCAAAAGAAGCATCACAGATGGAATGAGGATTTATCTCAAACAACATACACTGTGGAAACAGGCCAACATACACGAGGGGGCTGTGCCTGACATGACTGCAGAATGTAAATGTTGCTATTCTGCATTTGGAGTAATGTTAGTTTAACAGGGTGTGTGTGGATATGGCTGATGCACATGTTTTAATACCTGTCATGACAGTGCTATGTTTCTGAGGAAACCTACATCTGTAGAGTCATCTACAGACTGGGCAGTGTGCGGTGCCTTTTGTTTCTTGTGTTACTCACAGCGCACCTGTCTGTGAACTGCAGAAGCATAGTGTGAGGATTGCAGTCAGTACATGGTGACAGCCATGAGAGTTACTGACTTCATATCCCTCATTGGACATATGTCTCAACAAACCCTGTTACAACAGTAAATGTATGAGGTCATCACAGCAACATGTCAATGTTGGCCCTCTGTTTGTGCCTCCAGCCACAACTCTGTCAACCTTTGAACATATGTCATGCAGTAAGAGGTGCATATGTTCTGTACACTATAATTTATTGACATCATATCTGATAACAAGCCAGTGATATATCAGACTGCTACACATGTTTTGTATAGTAGGGGTTATATTTGAGGACATAACCTGGGCATTCTGTGGTTGTGTGTACAGTACTGAGGTCTGTGTAGCTATGGTGATTGTCAACAGTGTGTGTATTGTGAATATGTACCTTGGCCTGTGTACAGACTGTGGTAGATGTCATTGTTCTTGGTCCTGTTCTGTCTGATGTTACATGCTGCTCCAGTATGTTACCCTATCGGCTTACATGTTTGTATGGCCAAACACACACACATGTCCCATACCACAGACAGGCATTGGACCACACTGTGTAATGCCTCAGTATATGTAGGGTTAGTGTGTGAGTGACACATATGAGGATGGTGTTGATTAGATAGTCCATATACTGTAATATTATGCTAGTTTACCATATGTGGCTGTTGCTGTGCTCACATTGGTTGTGGTTATGCACTTTCACACAGGTGTCTGTTACTTTGTTCTGTGACATGGCTGTAGAGCCTGCTATATATACAGGTATGTGTGTATTCCCTCATAAGAAATGTAGGCCAGTGTTGTGGCAATCTACCTGTAGCCGGCACAGTGCTTTGTTACATGCCTAACAGCTTAGTGTATTTACCCAGTATGATGTTACGTCCAGATACATGCCAGATGTACTGCTGCCAGGCCACCATAACAGTCATGTATTTCAGATACAGCAGTGGGATGCTGTACAGATGTATGTCACTAACTAGTGGGTAGTATGTGGCCATGTCACCTCTGTACCAGTGGTTATTATGTGTCAGGACAGACAGGGGTGTGTGAATGCATAACCTATCGGGGCAAATGTATACCAGTATTTATGTGATGTACCCATGTACATGGCTGTTAACATCCACATTGTCAGGCTTGATCCACATGTCTTGCACTAAGGGGTTCTGTGTATACCTCTGGACTAACCAGAGTGTGTCAGACTGTCCACATTTGTTGGCCATATTTCTGCTGTAGTCCACAGGATCACTACTGTGCTAGCAGTGGTACTGTCCTATGATGTCCTTAGGATGTCTGTCAGTAGCCAATGGTGCACATGTTTAAGTCAGATGTGAACCCCCCACACACAACATGTCTGTGAAGACAACCCCTATTACAGTTGCAATAGTCTACATATATACCTGCAATACATACCTGACATCCCCTTGCAGTAAGGTTGGGACTATTGGGGCTGAGGTAGGACTCCACTCCATTTTCTGGACATATGGTGAAGATATATGTATATATAATTATCCATATATATGTATAGATATATACACATATACATGTCGACATACATAGATGGATATGTATATGTACATATATATATATATATATATATATATATATATATATATATATACATACATATACATGCATATACATATATATATATATATATATATATATATATATATATATATATATATATACACACAGCAATATATGTCTACACATATACAGATACACATATATATATATTTATGGATATCTACATATATATTGACTGTAATAGGTATATCAGAATAGATATGTATGCACATATAGTTATAGATATCTACATATATATCTACAAAAATAGGCATATCTGTACACATAGGATGTGCATACATATATAGCTATATATACATATATCTAAATATACACACACACACACACACACACACACACATATATATATATATATATATATATATATATATATATACATACACACACACACACACACACACACACACACACACACACACGAATAGATGTACACATGCCCATGTATATTTTGCACTGTACAGATGTGTTTACCGACATATGTATGAATATACATGTGTATGTACATCTAGACATATATCAAACTGTTATAAGTATATATCCATATTCCTGTCATGTGTAAACCTTACGGTTGTGTATACCCTCCCAGATGTATCTCACCATATGTATCTGCTATGTGCTATGTATACATTATGATAAAGCAATATATGTGATGCAACAGTCATATTAATAACAGGTACTACACAATTGTGGAAGTAAAGGGTTCAATACTAATCAATATGTGTATTGACAGATATATTGGAAAAACAACAGCTGTCTTCACAGTGGTCATGGTGCATTGGTTAAGTGTTGTGACTATAGTGTACACATGCCCATATATATTTTGCACTGTACAGATGTGTATACCGACATATGGTGAGATACATCTGGGAGGGTATTATACATGTGTATGTACATCTAGACATATATCAAACTGTTATAAGTATATATCCATATTCCTGTCATGTGTAAACCTTACAGTTGTGTATACCCTCCCAGATGTATCTCACCATATGTATCTGCTATGTGCTATGTGTACATTATGATAAAGCAATATATGTGATGCAACAGTCATATTAATAACAGGTACTACACAATTGTGGAAGTAAAGGGCTCAATACTAATCAATATGTGTATTGACAGATATATTGGAAAAACAACAGCTGTCTTCACAGTGGTCATGGCGCATTGGTTAAGTGTTGTGACTATAGTGTACAGGGTCCTGGTTCAAGACATGCAAGGGCTGTTCATTTTGTTGCTGGGCATAACAAGGGCTGTCAGATACAGAGTGGTTAAGGCAGTTCTGAGCAGCTTTAAGCATGTTTGCGCAGGTTTGCTTGAAGCTAAGTGGTGCTAAGATATGAGGAAACGTGCGGGCGCTTACACAGTGTAGGCTTCACTTAGCAGTGTGCAAATCAGCTTAGTTGTTACATTGCAGCAATGCTGACACCTGCTAAGCATGACTTAGCCCTGGTAACCAGTTCACACCACCCAGTCTGATAACTTAGCAGGGTAATGACATCTGTAATAAGTGTATGTAATGCCATGTACAGTAAATGTGCCTGTGTGCTGTCCTTACAGTAGCAAGGGGTGTGAGTGTCATATGAGGCCTGTACAGCACTGTTATCCATGTGAATGTGTTACATACAGGGGTAGTAGCCCAGGGTACGTGCTGTCACACTGGCATGTAGTGTATCATGGTGTACTACTGTTGACAGTGCTTACCCAGGGAAGAGTAGAGTGCTAAATGTAGTACTGTCAACAGGCACACCTGCAGGCATAGCTGGACTCTGAGGCCTCCCTGTTGTATCCCTGGTGTGTGAGCTGTGTTACAGTATATATCCCCTACTGGATAATGATCCGGCATGTGGAATGTAATTGTAGACTGACGTCTGTACAGCACATGTTAGTGAGGGCTTCTGACATGTAGTTATGGCATACATATTGTTGTCAAATGTCTGTCAAATACATTCATCCTACTGCATAGCTACTTGCCAAGCTGATGACTGTCAGTCCCTGATTCTGATACACAAAATGAGAACACCAACTGCTGTGCGTTTGAAAATTTTAATTCTGGTACCTCGGCCTTCTCCTTCTCCTGGAATACAATTTGCTTACCAAACACCACCCATTTTTAAAAGACATTTAATTATATAATTGATGCACCATCCCTCAATTTTTCAATTAGCCCTCCTTCATGCTGTATACAAACATCTAACTGACATCATTTTCCCTTTACTTATGTGAATATACATAAACAATTCATGATTTCTTCATATACAAATATAAACACATGCATAAATACACTGATATAAATAAATCATGCATTCTTATATAGTTTCTACAAAAACCAAGAACTGAACACTGCTACAAAAATACATACAATCTTGATAGACAGAGAAATTTTAATGCCCTCAAAATTTAATATTCCTAAAATCTGATGTCTTCAAAATTTAATGTCTTCAAAATTTATTATTCCCGACGGGTGTGTGGAATAACTTTAAACCTCCAAGTTCATCCCATTAGGAAATAAAGTTTTTAAATTGAAAATGAACCTGGATTCCATTAATAACAGTTTCTCACGAAACATAGCTTCATTTCCAAATACATTGGGCCTGCCCAGAACACCAAACATGAATCCCTCTGGAACCCCCCCGTGTTTCTCACAAAAATGTTTACCTACTGGACTTTCTAACTTCTTGTGTCTTATATCTCCTAAATGTTCAAGAATCCTAAGTTTGACCTTTCTTGTTGTTTGACCTATGTACCACTTTGTTTTCTCACATCCACAACCAATAATATACACTACCCCTGTGGAGTTACAATCAAAATAATCTAAAGCCTTATATCTAAGACTGTCAGTCCCTGTACAGATGTGCTGATGGCCGGTATCCAGCTGGGATATGTACAGGCAACCTAAGATTGATTGACACTGACATGTCTGCCCAGCTATGTAAGAACTGGCACATATAGGAGATAACCTGTACGCTCCACATGCCACGGGTACCTCCACTACACTACCACAGTCAACAGAACATGCTTGGGTACAGGTCTCCATCACAGACACTAACCATGTGTTGTAATGCATGTTGCATACATGTCAACTTGATCACCTCAGTGGCCATGTTCAGGAGGCACCTGGAGGATTGGCTGATGCATGTCACTCTCACCCTGAGGGTCACCACAGTAGTGTCTGCCAATAGATTGCCTGCTGCAACATGGCAGGTGGCATGATAGCACTGTACACACATCCCCTACACAACCCATCTCTCCATGGACAATAGCTAGGTACACAGCTATGACCACCTGCAACAGTGCACCCCGGTACTGACACATCTATGTGTGCATTACTGAGTATAGCAGGGTCTGTGTGTTAGCACACCTGTACTTGGGAATTCCATGAGGGCCTTCACAACCACTGCAACACCCATTGCCATAGTCAGTTGTGGCTGCTGCTGTATGGGATATTACATGTACCCTGTTAAGCTCCTCCCCATACCGGCTACACAAACCTTGCAGTACCAGCACAGCAATGTTGTACAAATGGGTTGATAGGCATGGGATACCCCTTTAGTTCTGGCAAGTATGTGTATGTGTGCATGTCTGTATATCTGTAGGGTACAGCATTCTGAGGCCACATACTCCTGTTACAATACCCATTGCCACATAGTAGTACAGATAGTGTTGTTGCTGCCCATAGGTGAGGCATGACAATGCAACACAGTACTATGCATGTGGCATGTACATTAGATGCATATCCCTCTAATACCATTGTTGGGATATACAATGGGTTGTATCGCAGTCGTGGGCAATGTGTGATGGTGGGTATGTCAGAGTGTCATCATGGGTTTCATGGTGTAAAATATCTACTGCTGGATGTGGGTGCTGTGTGTACTGTCATTACACCAAGGTACACCCGATATATGTCCCATGTACCACGTTATGGTTACCCCTGTCACCATCAACCATTCTGGTAAATGATACCAAAATCCAGGCCAGTTATGCATGTGCTGTGTGCAGCCTACCTATAACACGGTGTACACAGAGTCAAGTTAATTAGCAGCAATAGGCCCAGGTCTCTCGGACATGTGTCTGCCTATGTGTGTGTTAATGTGTATATGAAGGTATATCACACTATGTATTGTCCATATACACCCATTAAATCCCCATTAGCATACTCTGCATGTCTGGGGATGTTCTGCATGTAACGTAACCTGGAACACACTTCACCCTAAACGCTGTGTGGTGTGTGCAATGAAAGCCACACACTTCAGTATCATTACATAGCTAGGTAGGGGTCTAGTCCCAGTGTTGCCAAGTAAAAGTTTGCATGTATGTGGATGGGTCTACATCAGGTTGGAGATTATACACGTCCCAGCAGGTCACCTGTCCATGTGCCACAGGCAGTAACTGTTATACAGAGGTGTGACACGTGTTCAAATGTACCCCAGATGTCACACCCTTGGTGTCACCACAGTGCCATACCCCGTTGTGGAATATGACTGCAGGCCATCCTCGTGCTGACACACGTACACCCACAACACAAATGGACAACATTATAGAGACCACAATTAACCAGTGTTACTGACAGCTGTAATGTATCATTGCTGGATGGCTACACTACCTGACATATATACATTACACTTTACTCCTGACAACATGTTACATTGCAGTTTGGTACACTGTAGTACAGTCACCATGTGCATCATAACGATATTAGCCTGTCCCTGCATCAATGGTATCGATGACAGGGATGTGCCACAGGTATCATGATATGCACAGGGTGTGTTGTTGGTTTGCCAGAGGCTGTGGGTGGGCTATACATTTGACACCATGTGTGTGGGTGAGGGGTGTAATGAGGTGAACTGGGCATTTTGATGTGGTGTGTGTAGGTATGGGGTTGCCCTAGGTGTGTTTGTATAGTGTGTGGGTATGCATGCACACAGTTCTGCCATGTGGCTGCCCTGCACAGGTGTTTGTGAACAGCTGCAGACCATATCTGGCAGGGTGTGCAGCTCACTGCCTCCTGCTGCCTGCCGCGGACAGGCATGCCAGGTAAAGGGCTGCATGTCCATGTCAGGCCTCGATGTGTTACACTCACCTGATGATGACAACAAATTTCTGCTGGAACCAGGTCCCTGCTGGGACTGGCCAGGACCACATGTTTGTGGCCTGGTGTGGTGTGGACAGTGTCCCCAGCAGTTCCAGGGCTGGTACTGCCACTAAAGGAGCCCCTTGGTGTCTTAGCACATCCATATTGACTGACAGCTGTTGCCTTTGCTGGCCTACGTCCACGAGGCCGTCGCCGCACTCCCACCACACATGTGAGCACAGACAAACCACTGCTGATGAGGGCCATCATCTCACCAGACCGTCTATCCATGAGCTCAGTACATGCATGGATGGCACCAAACAGTTCACGGAAGTTGTCACTTGCAGATGTGAGAGCAGCCCTCTGCAGCCTCCGGCCCTATCTGGTGTAATGTTCCATACGCGCCTACACCACCATGGCAGCTTGAAACATGCATCTGCTGGTACCAGCTGTGTTGCATCTGCCAGGGGCATGATGATCAGCGGCCCTACTGCGAGCACTTTGGGATATCTGCCTATGTGGTGCCCTGCGACCATCTGGCTATGCCTGCTGCGATCAGACACAGTAGGCATGGTTACCACACTTTCCAGTGCACTGCCACCAAACGCCAGCTGTCCCTCCACTATGGCCACTGGTGATGGGGTATGTATAGGCACTGAAATTGTGTGTGTGGTTGGGGTGGCTAAATGGGGGATGTCAAATGGTGGCGCTGTTTCGGCCACTGACAACCCCACTTGTGCCTCAACAGTACTATCATCATCTTTGGTGTCTGTATGGACACCAACATCAGATTGCATGCAGGAGGGACCCTGACCCACCTCGTCACCTGTGGGGGAAAACAATAAACACACTTTAAGACCTGTACAGCATTGCATAACAGTACACACACACACACACACACACACACACACACACACACACACACACACACACACACACACACACACAAACCACCTTAATACCTACCTGTCCGTGACTTTACAGACAGTCCCACATATATTCCCATGCATTCCCCATCCTGCATCACACTTGGTAACATACACTCATTGATACCACTTATTAATGTACCAGTCCTCTAAATACCTAGACATGTGATCACAACAGAAAACCTGTTACTCCATTACCTGCCTGATGTGAGTGGAGTGGTTTTACATGGCCTCACTGCTGTCATTCAGAGTCCACCCTGTGTATGTCCGGACATCATGAGCATGGCCCCTATATTTGGGGGCTACTATGTTCCCTCCATAATATCATGCACTGGAGTGTTATGTGTATGTATTGCTCAGTACATGCCAGATATGCTGCTTAATCAGCTTATTATGTAACATCTGTAATACATGGATACACTCCTTGGTGTTGACTAGTAATTCCCCGATGCATCTGTAGTGCTGCATACGTGGGCTGTCAGTCACCTCTCTGCTGAATGCGATATTAAGGGTATACCTGGTGTCTACCTTCCCTCTCACTACCTGTTCCATGCTACAGACCTTATTATATTGTCAGCTGTCCTGTGATTACATACATGACAAGTATTCCTGGTGTGTCATGTGGCAGTCCATGTCCATGTAATGCACAATCCCAAAAGGAGGTACTGCAGTATGAACAACCCCACAATCACACATGTGCATACATGGACACACACACAAACACACACACATGCACACATGCATCCTACATGCATCAACCTCCCTCCACGTCACCAGAGTGACCCTACAGACTAACCACCCACCAGAATGCGCACACACACACACACACACACACACACACACACACACACACACACACACACACACACACACACACACACACACACGTGAGGTTGCAGTTATGTCAGCTTTAATGCTCACAGCCCCTATGTTTTTCAGCAACACGTACCTGGGATGATATGTGGACAGATGTCATTTGAGAAAGCCTGATGTCTGATTTACAGCTGTCAACATCAGCGGACCATGTATGACCAATCCAATACTATTACACTGACAACTGTCAGAGCATACCGTGGCTATGGGGAGTGTACACACCCTTATTGATAGGACGCACACTTCCTTGATCTGTCATGGGACTACATCACTGCATATATTAACAGTACATGAGCCCGATATGTGACATATGTCCTGTACTTTCACATGCAGTGTCTGCGGAATGTGTTAGGTGTGCGGATGCTGACCGCGATGCATACACTCCTTGTGGGCATATGTATGCACACCCTTATCATGATGGTTTGCTGCACCTATTATGTGTACTACAGCAGTCCCTACTCCTGGCAGGTGTATACTAGCATGGGGCATCTGCATTTGCCAGTTTATATTCAGTCTTCCCTACACATGTCCACCTAATTTGCATGATTGCAAGGTCTACTCGTGCACATCCCTTGGTGTTCCCACACTGCCGTCATTATTGCTTTGGGGGTAGGATTGCGTTTGCCACAGTTCCTGAACCTGACTTTGTGCAGATACAGTCATTCTTAGGATCCCTGCTGCAGTGCACTGGTGTGTCATGCTGACACCTCCCACCTTCAGCCTTTTTGCAGATGCTTGACAAGTAAGGCCTACACATATGTGTCAGTTTGCAATGTCCCATACACTGAACACTACATGCTACAGCCTAGTCCCAGCTGATAATGTGGACCACAGTAATACATTATGCCATAGTGTAACTCTGCAACAGTTGCCATTGTCCTACAGGTATATACACTGGTGTTGCACTTTTAATGGTTGATGTTTCAAACGTGTCCCTACTCTACGCCATGTCTCCCACCATTATGTTACTCCCTGTGGACACATTCTGCAATGACAGGATGTTAGTTATCTTGCTGGTGTCTGACATACCCTTCCAATACCCCATCATGGTCACCACTGTGATGCTGTGCCTTTAACAGCAACAATACGTGCACATGTACAGCATGCATTCTGGGTAGGTGTGTTAGATGTGTGCATGGAATATACCATAGCCATTACATACCCGGTGTATTGGCAAGCATCAACATAAACCATACTCACCAGCTACAGGCTGTTGCCTTGGTGGTATACTGGATGGACCTACATAAGAGGGTGAGAGATGCAAAGTCAGTGGCCACACTTGTGGCATTGCTACAGGATGGGTGCAGCATCAACATAAACCATACTCACCAGCTACAGGCTGCTGCCTTGGTGGTATACCGGAGGGACCTACATAAGAGGATGAGAGATGCAAAGTGAATGGCCACACTTATGGCATTGCTACAGGGTGGGTGCAGCATTACAATACATCAACAGTATATGTCCACAATACTACCACATATGCACATCTGTTTATCACTACAATGCAACAACAAATTATCTATGACATGTCAGATATGCATGATCTATCTGTACAGATGTGGATGTATACATAACAGTGGTCTACTGATGGGCCCTGTGGCCTTACCTGCACTCTCCTCAGCCGGTGTGTGGGTAGCACCCACCTCCACAATGGTGTCCGGCAGTTGTTGGCTGTGCGGATGGAAAGGTACCTCGAGGTTGGCTAGGAGCTCCTCCACACGTGTCAGGGGGGATGGATGGCATGGCCCCCCCCATTGCGAAGTGATCCCTTGGACTGCAGCGGCATGCCAACGGGCATTGCGAAGCAGGTTAAAACAGTGATGCCGGACCTGCTCATAACTGCTGTTGTGCAGTCTGACATCATTGACCCTTTGGACTAGGTCGTTCCACAGGGCGGTCCGCTCCTGCTGATCATGGGCGGCCCGGCCAAACGAGACAGGGTAGTGCTGGATTAGTTGGTTTACCACAATGTAATTCTCAGCTGCTGAGTAAGCCGGAAGCCTTCCATGTGACATCTTGCCTGAAAGACATAAAGATGGACAGAGGTGTGAGCAAGTCATGCAGCAAGGTTACTATAGTTCTTAATACACATCACTGTCACCCCCCCCACCATATCAGTGACAACAAACTGTACACACAACTCAATAGGTGTGGCTATAGCTTACCTACCAGTGGGGCAGATATTGTATTGTACCACACTTTGTGCAATGTGTTTGTAGCCATGTTCCCTGTGTGGACAGTATCATTGCTGGCTGGCCTGTTACAAAGTATTCACCTGCATGCTATTGTCAGGGCAAGTATTGTTCCATATATGCCTGTGGTATGCTTTCTATGTGGTTGCTGCACATCTGACATTCTGTGGTATTGGGGATATCTATGCATGCTGTTGGACATTATCCAGGATTGTGTAGACTATTACTACCCACATATGTTCTATAACAGTGACACAATAGCATGTTTATGTACTATTGGCTAGCAGAACCACCTCTTCGAACTCATCTGCCCATGTTACCAAGCCACATCACATGTGGGACCCACCCTGGGGCCTCCTCATGGACTGGTCCAGCAATACCTTCAGGTGGAACCAACTCAGGGGATGTTGTCCCCCCCCCGGGGGCACACACAGACATGATCTTGTCCCCAGAGTTCAGGTCCAGGTCTGTACCATAACGGGCTCCACAGACACATGTGGGATGTGCTACATCACCTTGAGGCACCCAGTACACATTCACATGCTTCTCCTGCTCAGCCTCCAAGCCAGGCACCTTCGGGACGTGGACTGCTGTTGTGAGTTAGCAGTGGGTGGGAGGCTTTTTCTCATTGTGTCCATATTGGGGTCCATGGGGTTTCCACATCACAGGCCACACACACACCATCCAGGGTGTTTACCCACCATATGTGTCACATACCACCCCTGTAGGCTGTCCTTTTTATCTACCAACCCTGACCACCTCCACAACTATAACTGCCATACTTCCCCATATTCCCATTCCATACTTCGCAGACAAGAGCAATGTAGTCCCAACAAGGGGATTCACATGTGACATACCCGTCCATGTTGCACACACTGACAGTTGTAGATATCTGTGTGTATTGCTATGTGTGCTGTTCCCTCGCACATAGCATGCAGCACTGTGATGGTAATTTAGGGGAGATGTATTTGCATACATATATGTTTGTGTGTGTGTTTGTATATATGTAGACATATGCATATAGGTATATATCTGTTTATGTGTAGATATATATGACGTCTATATGTGTTTATATTTATGTCTACACATGGGTATCTGTATATTTATGGACATACATGTATATATATATATATATATATATATATATATATATATATATATATATATATATGTGTGTGTGTGTGTGTGTGTACACATATGCATACGTATATATGGGGTACATTCAGACATCAGTTCTACAATCTCACAACACCTTCTTGCACAGCTGCACTGTTCTGCTTTGCTACAACAAAGACAGGTGCCACATATGGGCACAGCCTGACATTAGAGGGGTATATGTAGGGCCATATTGCAGGTAACCCTGTTACACACCTATGGCATTCCTGCATGCTACAATACAGGTTAACCTGAGTATCCTGCAAGAGGTGGGCTGTGGAACCCATGTGTCCATAATTATGGCATTACTTCCTCCACCAGCTAATGGCCACAGTAATATACATACTTCCCATTACACAACACACACTATGATGGCTAACATTGTATCAGTCAGTGCTGCTCTGCACACTTGACAGGTATGGCCCACTCATCACAGGGACAGACTGTATTGTTCTTAGCAGTTGTTCAGCTGAACATCATTACAACAACACCTGATCGCACATATAAATCATTCCACATCATCTACCCCATTATTATATACCAAGTACTACAGTCAATTACATGCATATATACTTCACATACCTGTTATGGGAATGATGTCTCTTCTGGAAAGTTTGCTGGATTTTTTTTGTATGTGTTTGTTTTTGCCTTTCAATCACTCTCCCCCTCTCTCTCTCTCTCTCTCTCTCCCTCCAGTAAATGGATTGAGCTGCTTGGAATAGATTGGAGCATGGCTTTTGTAGGTGATGCACATGATTCAGTGATGGTCTTTGCACCAGTCAGTGTCCTCCACTTTCTACTTGCATGCAGCATGCTGTGTAGTGCTTCCAATTACCACTATCATGGCAACCAACTACTATAAATCCCTACATAATGTGGGCATCCATCCTGTTTGTGGGCAGCAGTGTTACAGACAGCAGGTAGCAATACTTCTTACAAGAGAACCTGCACACTCAGGCCAGCTACATATTTGTAGGAGGTTCCAGAACTACAGACAGAGTGTGAGTAGTGTTGTTGTATGCATTGTATAGCACAGGGTTAACAGCAGTGTTACAGGGTTTGTGTGTACATACTAGTTTAATTTGGAATGCAGTTTGTTTGCATAGCTCTCAACTGTAGGCCTATCCACTTGATGGACAGAGGTGTGCCTATATGTTTTGTCTGTCCACCACACAGGTCTTGTGTGAGCTATATCACTGGCAGTGTGTGTTGAGTGCTATGGCTACATCCATGTCTGTTTCTAACTTCATATTCCTGACTAAGGGTATATTGCAGACTATCCTGTAACACCAGCAACTTGCTTGGTCTATGATAACAGTATTTCACATATGGGCCTGTGTTCCAGCCTCTGTCCTCCACCTACATACCAGGCTTTATTCATAAGACATGCTGTCAGGGGTTATGTAGTGGGCTGTGAGTATGTCATGCTGCCATTCCTGCCATTAGTCCACTGCTGTTGTAGCCCCCACACATATTGTGTGTTTTTTCCATATATGTGTGGGCTTCATCTACACAATGCATGTGTGCCCATATGCACTCCAGAGGCCAGTGTATGTAACAGTGGTATATGTCCCTTTATTATTAAGTCTATGAGGGGGGAATGCACCATAACTAACCTAGGCTGTTACAACATGTGGGGGTATCAGGTGTAAGCTGCCTTAAGGTATCTGGATGTACATTACCATACAAGTCACCATGGTTAAATGCAGGCCTACTGCTTCCTGCCATATAGACTGTTCTGATGTCTCTTCTGGAAAGTTTGCTGGATTTTTTTTGTATGTGTTTGTTTTTGCCTTTCAATCACTCTCCCTCTCTCTCTCTCTCTCTCTCTCTCTCTCTCTCCCTCCAGTAAATGGATTGAGCTGCTTGGAATAGATTGGAGCATGGCTTTTGTAGGTGATGCACATGATTCAGTGATGGTCTTTGCACCAGTCAGTGTCCTCCACTTTCTACTTGCATGCAGCATGCTGTGTAGTGCTTCCAATTACCACTATCATGGCAACCAACTACTATAAATCCCTACATAATGTGGGCATCCATCCTGTTTGTGGGCAGCAGTGTTACAGACAGCAGGTAGCAATACTTCTTACAAGAGAACCTGCACACTCAGGCCAGCTACATATTTGTAGGAGGTTCCAGAACTACAGACAGAGTGTGAGTAGTGTTGTTGTATGCATTGTATAGCACAGGGTTAACAGCAGTGTTACAGGGTTTGTGTGTACATACTAGTTTAATTTGGAATGCAGTTTGTTTGCATAGCTCTCAACTGTAGGCCTATCCACTTGATGGACAGAGGTGTGCCTATATGTTTTGTCTGTCCACCACACAGGTCTTGTGTGAGCTATATCACTGGCAGTGTGTGTTGAGTGCTATGGCTACATCCATGTCTGTTTCTAACTTCATATTCCTGACTAAGGGTATATTGCAGACTATCCTGTAACACCAGCAACTTGCTTGGTCTATGATAACAGTATTTCACATATGGGCCTGTGTTCCAGCCTCTGTCCTCCACCTACATACCAGGCTTTATTCATAAGACATGCTGTCAGGGGTTATGTAGTGGGCTGTGAGTATGTCATGCTGCCATTCCTGCCATTAGTCCACTGCTGTTGTAGCCCCACACATATTGTGTGTTTTTTCCATATATGTGTGGGCTTCATCTACACAATGCATGTGTGCCCATATGCACTCCAGAGGCCAGTGTATGTAACAGTGGTATATGTCCCTTTATTATTAAGTCTATGAGGGGGGAATGCACCATAACTAACCTAGGCTGTTACAACATGTGGGGGTATCAGGTGTAAGCTGCCTTAAGGTATCTGGATGTACATTACCATACAAGTCACCATGGTTAAATGCAGGCCTACTGCTTCCTGCCATATAGACTGTTCTGTTAGTCATTGTGATTGTGATGGTGTCAGTTATGCCTTGCTATGTAACAGATACATCCCATTGTGTAAACTGAGGTCTTTACCCCCTAGGGACAGTTTACAGAGTGTAGTTAGATGCTGCTGGACTATACTTCTGCATTACTTACTGTTGATTGATATCATGTGGCCCAGTCTGTCTTTACTATTGTACTACTTGAAGGCTTCAGCCTGGACAGCAGCATATGTAAACATTTCCAGACTGCTGTATTAATGTAACTGTTTCACAGTTGCATTACCCTCTTTATATGTATGTCAGAGTCTAAACAGCTATATGACATGGCATATACAACTGTAATAGTACACAAATAAAGCTTTCCCATTTATGCAAATCTGTGTGTGGTGTTATATCCTTTGTCCTCTCTGTGGGTATATGTTGCAGGCAACAATTGTCATTTGTATGGGTGGCTCATACAGCTTCCAGTTGGTAAGGTGGCAACTGTAGGCATAGTGGCTGCTCCATATTGTGTGCACCTTCTACGTATTTATCGTCCTGTACATATCTCTGTGTGTATATGTGTATTTTTATATCTCTATATATATATATATATATATATATATATATATATATATATATATATATATATATATATATACGTGTGTGTGTGTGTGTATCAGAATATATGTGTCTATGTATATGTATCTTAAGAATGTTGATTGCTTCCACATTGTACATTCCCTATGGTAGCCAGACTGTACTGCATGATATGTTACTGATACCAGCCTGACATCATACAGACGGGATGGGGTACTGTTAACATTTTGTGCCCATGTTGTGTCAGGTTCTGGTTATGGGATTTGCAACAGTTGGTATTGTATTGCAGGGCAGTCATGTTTGGCTTTGGGGGGGGGGTATCTATACGTACAAGACGTATGTTGTTTGGTCCCCCTCACCCCGCATTAACGGTGCATGTGGACATATATGTTTTTGTTATGTTCTCTTTTATATCTATAGATATATGTCTGTATATACCTATATAGATATATATTTATGCTTATATAGGTATATATATGTATATATATATATATGTATATATATATATATATATATATATATATATATATATATATATATATATATATACACACACACACACACACACACACACATATATATATATATATATATATATATATATATATATATATATACATATAGATGCAGGCATATTTATCTGTAGAAGCATGCATATGTATGTATATGTGTATATATATATATATATATATATATATATATATATGTTATATTTATTTAGATATAAATATATATACACACACACATACGTCTACATGTTTAAATACATTTCCTGTACTGTTGAATGACTGGGCTTCATGATACGTTTGTGAAACCATCAGGGTGTGTATGTCTGATGTGGCATAGTGGTAAATCACTTCAGCTATGGTGTGCAGGTTGTTGTGTTCGAGCCTTGCAGAGGCTGTTTATTAGGTTAGGTTCATAGGTTCATAGGTTCATACTAGGCTATCTGCCCGAGGGCATTTACAAGCCTAGCCCATAGTTTTGTGGCTTACGCCACCCCTTTAGTATGGGGAACTATACCCATTATTTTGCTGTGCCTCTGTTGAGCAGTGACACTGAGGTAATCCCTGCGGTATATCTGCGATCTCCCATCCATTGGTCAAGATTTCTCTTGAACAAGGCCAGCGAGGTGCTCTGCCTCACATATACCGGGATTTTATTCCACAGCATAGGGAGTCTTTGGGTGATGAATCTATCCCTCCAGCACGTCCTATTAATAGCCGTGTCGAGGTTTAAGTCTCCCGCCTTGTGGCTCTGACGGATCTAGATTTTTGAGGTGAAGCATATTCATCAAATCTGGGTTTGACATGGCCTTGTATGTTAGGCAAAGGTCACCTCTGAGCAAGCGGTAAGCGACTGAATAGAGCTGGAGTTCTTTCAGTCGGGCAGCATAGGACAGATGTTTGAGACCCTTTATCCTTTTGTTGAGGAACTTTGTGGCCTCCAGCTGCTGCAAGTGTCGGGTCAGATACATTCCAATGGGGCATTGTACTCAATCATTGGTCTGATGAGTGATGAGTATAGGAGACTATGACCTCCCTTGATCTAGATGAGAATCCCTTCATGATAAGGTGGGCAATGTAGAAGGTCTTCCTAACTACTTTAGCTACATGGGTGTCGAATGACAGACTACTATCAACCTGGGTCCCCAGGTCCCTGATAACTTCTTCTGTACTCAGTGGATTGCCACCTATTTGGTAGGGGTAACCTTGTTTTTCCCCAAGAGTATGACTATGCATTTTTGGCATTTAACTTAGGCCATGGCTCTGGCACCAGTTATCCGCTTCTGTGAGACCCTTCTGAAGGATATCTGTGTCAGATGTGTTTTCTACTATGGCGCGCAGTTTGCAGTCATCTGCAAACTTTGTCAGCCATAACCCTCCTGTGTTTGCTTGTACTTCGGAAAAGTAGATGCCAAACAGGAGTGGCCCAGGACTGAGCCCTGTGGTACACCACTTGTGACAGGCTTTGAGTCTGACATGGCGCCAGCAACTCTGACCCTGTGGGTTCTGTCACTCAGCCAGTTTGCAACCCATCTTGTGATATATGGGTTAACATTTAAGCTGATGAGTTTTTCAGTGATACCCGAGTGGGGTATTGTAACAAAGGCCTTCGCCAGATCGAGGTAGGCTGTATGGACTGCCTTTCCTCATCAATGGCTTTGGTGACTGTTTCAAAAAGTCAACCAAGTTTAGAAGGCATGATCTGCCTTTGACAAAGCCAAACTGGGATGGATCCAAAGTCTGCAAATTCCCTATGTCTTTATTTATGAGGTCCATTATGATCCTCTCCATGGCTTTGCAGATAAGGCTTGTCAAGCTAATGGGCGGTAATTTCCAGGGTCGGTGGAGGCACCGCTTTGTGAAGTGGGACCACAGTTGCAGTGCGCCACCCCTGGTAATGATCCAGAGGTAAGACTATGATTAAACAGCTGTCCTAGCTGTGGGTTTAATTCCTCGTTGAGTTCATGGAGCACACAGCCGGGACACCATCAGGTCCCATGGATGCTGTGTTTTTGCTTTGGAGAGAGCAGTTCTCACTTGGGCTGGAGATGTTTGGGGGCTGCAATCGCTTGGTATAGATATCTCCTTTGGGAGAAGTTTGCACTGAACCTGTCAGCCAGTATGTTGGCAATGTCTGTAGGATCAGTAATCTTCACATCATTTTGAACTAGTTCTGAGCATATCTGGGAGTTTCCTCCCAGGTTTCTAACATAGCTAAAGAAGGCCTTATGATTGTCTTTTGAGTCTTTAGCTATTTTTCTCTCAAAATTTGCTTTGGATGATTTTATGAGAGCTCTTAGTTTTTTACTTATAGTGATCAATTTTGTTGCTGGGCAGAACAAGGGCCATTGGATACAGAGTGATTAAGGCACTTTTAAGCGGGTTTGCATGGAGGTAAGCACTGCTGACTTCCAGTTGCAGTTTCTTATACTCAGTTAGCTTCCAAATTGCTTAACCTATGTAGACATTGCTTACCCCCACGCAAACACGCTTAAACCCGCTTACTAGTGCTTACATATGCTTACTCCCACTTACTACTGCTTAATATTGCTTACACCTGCTTACTAGTGATTACTCCCGCTTTCCACTGCAGTAATTTAGACAGTAATGTCTAATGGTTCTTGAGAAGGCGGGCGATTTGGAAGCTGTGTAGAGTTATCATTCATTACACATTTTACCTTCCATTTGCACCCCTGATTCCTGTGTACATATACTGTATGGGGCACATGTATTATCTGTGGACTTTGCAACGTGATGACACTGACACCTCACATCTGCATTTAATGCAGTTCTCCACTTCACAAATATTTATTTAGTAGGTTATGCAACTACACATATTGGTCATAAAGTGATTTGAATTGGAAAATGGACTGTACTGCAGTGGAACTCGAACCGGGTATGACTGCTCATAAGGCGAATGCTCTGCCCACTACACTATTGCTGTACTGTTTCATTTTCATATATCTTGCTTTTTACCCTCTTCTGCCATTTAGGCTGCATTAACCTTAGATAAGCAATGGGCAAACCCACGCACCTACGGTTAAATATAATCTGTTTTATAAAAAAAAAAAATTGTTGTTTTAACTGTTGCTCTTGTACACATGGGGGGATGCTGCTGGGGGTATGCGTACACCTATGAGTGGTCTCGCTCATTCTTTTCTGACTTGTCTGCTGTTCTTCATTTTAGGGGCGTGTATATTCTGAGAGCTCTGCTCTCAGACACACCCCCTGCCCTTTTACACACTCCGTGTAAAATTAGGAGCTCAGGCAGCTCACCTTCATTAATGTGCATGGCGCGCTGCCGTCCTGCTCCTAAACGTCCGCTTCCGTGCAGGACTAAGCTAGTTCTACATGGAAGGATAGTGAATCTGGGGGAAAGTCTGTATTTGTTTGCAGTAATACAGGTCTTCCAGTTTATAGATGTGTTGTTGATGTTCCAAAGTATAATAATGTTAGGTTCATTGTTAAGGGACTCAAGCTTGTTTAGTTTTTCCCTGATAGTAGGTAGTTAACATCATAGAAGGGGATCCATAGTTAGCCTTGTATGGTAGGGTGTCTTATTGACATGTGGGGACATTCCAGTCATTGTTTTGTCCATATATCTAGATCTGATGGAAATGTGGAGGGACACGGACATGCTGCCTACCACTTATTACAGAGACACCCTCACCGGTAGGCCTGAATGAGCAGACATTGAATCCTGGTATTTCACTGGAACATTGTTTCACTGGTAACACAGTTGTCAGTATTTTCTAGGAACATGAAGGCTTCTAAGGAGAGCAATTTGTTGTTGAGGATTCTAGCATTGAGCAGCCCTAGGTTTAGATTTTCTAGGTTTGGTTTGGTTTGGTTTGGCTAGGTTTGATAATACAACAGACTGGCATTGCCTAAGAAAGATGTAATGGGGTGAGCAAAATTTTTTTTCAAGTATACAAATGCCCCATGGGAAGAGGTACAAAATATCACTTGCAAAGCAGTTTGGACTGACAGCTATAGTTTTCCGACAAATACATGTGGATTTCATTGGAATGACACAAACACTCAGTCAATTATTTTTATTTATAAATGGCATCATCCTCATATAGGGCTTTGAGTCAGTCCAAGTAGGACATGTTGTTTAGGCCTTGTATCCCTTAATAAGCTATCTCTGTGGGCATTCCATTTGTTGCATGAGTCTGGACAGATAGATACCGAAAGGAGCATTATGCTCAATGATTGGCCTAATGAGGGCTGAGTAAAGGGGCAATAACATCCCTAGATCTAACACAATCCCTTTGTTTATTTAGCTGTTCAATATAGAAGGACGTTCTTATGACAATGCACACATTTTGGTCAAAAGTCAGTTCACTACCCACATAAATTCCCATATCCTGAACAAATGGGTCAGCTCTTAGGGGTCTATTGTCAACATGGTAGTTTCCTAGGGTAAATGTTTTTCTAAAGGATACAGTAATGCATTTTTTGATGTTTAGTTTCAAGCCATGATTTTGGCACCAGCGATTTATTTGGGAAAAACCTTCCTTCACAATGGCGAAATCATTTTGAGGATTCAGTGACTGCTCTTGACTTGCAGTTGTCTGCATATTTAGTCAGCCAGAGCCCTTTGATATTGGCGTTTATTTCAGAAAAGTAGATACCAAACAGGAGAGGTCCCAGCTCAAAACTCTGGGGGAATTACTAGTCTCTTAGTAAATTCCTATATTTTGATTTTCTGTGCCATGTCTGTGTGCCATTTGGCAATACAACAGGCGACATAAGGGTTTATTTCCAATTTATTTAGGTGTAGCGGTAGCGTTGTCGCCTCACAGCAAGAGGTTCCCCCGTTCAATTCTCGGCTGGAGCGCCTTCTGTGTGAAGTCTGCATGTCCTCCCTGCGGTCGAGTGGCATTCGCAAGACATGCGTGAAATGGGCGTGCCTTCGTTGAAGGTTGGGCATCGAGCTGGCACCTTGGCACCATAAAAATCTACTGCCAATCATTAGCGGACCGGAGTTCTGCTGTGGCGACCCCTAACCGGAAAAAGCTGAAAGAAGAACATTTAGCTTTTTTACTAAGCCTGAGTGGGGAATTGTGTCAAAAGCTTTGACCTGGATCAGGTATGCAGTGTTTCTCTTTTTGTCTTCATTCATTGATTTGGTGGCATTTTCAAAAAAAAAAAAATATATATATTTTGAGTAAGCATGATCTGCCCTTGATGAATCCAGATTGAGATGGGTCCAGTGTTCAGGGGTTCCCCTATGTCCTTATTGATTAGTTCCATAAGGCTTTTCATGGCTTTGCATATCAGGCTGGTCACACTTAGGTCTGTAAGGGTTGAATAGTTTGGTTATTATGATAAAGCAAGAAAACATACAGATTTGTATTGATCTACAAGAATGAAATAAAGTGAGTAAAGGAGAGGCTTACCAACTGTTTGCAATTGAAGAAGTGGTCCCAGGAGTGCAAAATGCTATTTTTTGTTCTCAGTACTTGATGCAAACCAGCATTTCTGGGAGATATAGTTAGATAAGCATAGCCCAGATTGTGTATATTTAGTACACCATTCTGAATGTGTAGACTCTTTAGACTTACAAATGGTATTTTATCAACAATAGAGGTGTTTCAAAGTGCTGTTGCACAAATAATTGAAGGCCTTGAATTCTGACACCATAATTTCAAATTAAGTAAGAGTAAATGTAAAATAGATAGGTATGAAATATGTGTGTTCTATTTTATGGTCAGTGGATCTGAGACCTGATGCATTAAAAGTTGGAGCATTTGAGCATATACTAAAGGCAGAAGATAATAAGGCATCAGATAAGCTTCTCGTAATAATATACTCTCCCGGATTCAACAAGCCCTGCACGGTGTGCAGGACTCGTGCAGGAGCTCCAGCAGGCAATATGTCTGCCGTGCGATCCAGGAATAAGCTGTAGGAACGTGCATGAACACTCCTGCACTAGTCCTGCACGGACTCAGCCCCTGTATGCAAATTACCCCATTTGCAGGTGAAATCCATGCAAATGAGGTGAATTTGCGATCCAGGAATCTGGAAGCCGGTCGTGCAGGACTAGTTTAATCTGAAGAAATGTACTCGGTCAGTAACTGAGTACATTTCTGCAAACTACAAAATGGAGCCATGACAGCTCCAAATAAAGGGTGGATATTATGTAGAAAGCATGCCAATGAACAAATAAATGGCCACTGGCATGGAAAACAGTTGCAAAAAAAGAAAAAAAAAAAGTAACTTTTATTTTTTTTAGCCGATCCAGGCTGTTTAAGTGTAGGGCAGTGGCGCAAACAGGATAGGGCAAAAAATAAAATAAAAACCCTAAAATAAGCATTCTAACCATAATCAGTATTTTGCCATTATAGTCAATGGCAGGCAGACAACAACATGGCCAGTAAATAGTGGTTGCTAAGGGGGGACGCTCAGTGTGGGACCTGTAACTATGCATCAGCAGGCAGTCCTATGCAAATGAGGGGAATGATACTGAATCCAGATTTCCCCTGCATGCTAGTCAGCACCCAACAGTACAAGAGCAGGAATAGCTTGTTGCAAGCCTAGGAGTTAGCTGACATCATAGGGGGTGTGTCAGGCATACTGTAAGCGGATTGGAGCCCTGTAGCTCGGGTTTGCCCTTAGCTTAGCAGAGCTAAGCAAGGGAGTGTGTGTGAGGCTGCCTAGCACTCTTTACATTGCCTAAGCGGGTGTGCGCACTGTGCACCGGGTTTTAAAGGAAAAACAAAAACAAAAAAAAAACAGAAAATAGCAGCTCTGTGCACATTTGAGCACTTTGTTTCTGTGGCGCACCTATGGGCTTAAACAGGAAGGCAGTGGGAAGGGAAAACAGCAGTAGGAAGGTAATCTAGGAGAACTAGCATAGCTGGCAGGTGAAATGTATCAGAATCAGCCAATTACACAGGCAGCAGATCAGCACAGCCCAGAACACTACTATAAACTATGCAAACACCTTTTCCTCTGGTTTATCCCACATACTCTGCACCACTGGTTTATACAAGCGGGGGAATTTTTACAAACATACACAACAAAATGATAGGGGCTGCAATAGCTATCATACTTCAACATGTGGAAGAGGCTGAGGGTGGTGAGGATAAGAATGCTGTCAACCAACCCACGGTGAGGAGATGGAGATGAGTGTACAGATCCAGGGTAACCTACCAGGGGCTACATGTGCTGGAGATAGTGGAGCGCTGTAGGGTGGACAGGGACCTCCTACAGCAAATTGTTGAGCTTTGCCGGCCACACCTCACACACAAAACTAACAGAGGGGACCCCATCCCAGTGGATACCAAGGTATGTGTAGGCCTAAGAATACTAGCTACAGGTAGCTTCCAAAGGCCAACTAGGAATATCATGAGGATCTTGCAGGCAGCAGCATCCAGGGTACTCCAACAGTTCCTGGATGTCGTGTCAGCACATGCCAGTGAGTACATATATTTCCCCAACACCCGTGAGGCATTGGCTAGCAAAATGCATCTCTTCCACCAAATAACAGAATACACTGAGGTAGTGGGTACTATAGACTGCATGCACATATGCATCAAAGCACTACCTGATGAGCGGGGTAGGGTCTACATCAACCACATGGGCTTCCCCTCCATCAACTGCCAGGTCATGTGCAATGCCCAAGGCATTTTAATGAATGTGTGTGCTGGCTGCCGTGGAAGATATCACGATTCCCACATCTGGCATCTGTCACAGCTGTACCAGAGATTTTCCAGTGGGGACATCCCTTACGGTCACCTAGTGGGGGATGCTGGTTATGCACTGGAGCCGTGGCTGATGATACCCATCAGAAATGCACACACACCCGAGCAAGAACTCCATAATGAGGCACACGCACAGACCAGAGTTGCAATAGAGCATGCTCAAGTCATGGTTCTGGTGCCTGGACACATCCAGTGGACCCTTGCAGTACTCCCCAGCTACATGTACTCAAATTGTCATTTTATGTGCCATGCTACATAATATGATCCTGCAGAAACACCTGCAGCAGGAACAGTATGGGGCAAGGCCACACAGCCCCCCATTTTTGCCAAGGCCTGCACAGACACAGAGTGACTTGGAGGAGGAACAACCTGAGCCTGCCCCAGTAGGCAGAAGGAAACATGCCCTGTATGCCCTGGCCTTGGCAAAGAGGCAACGCATAGCACATACACTGACACAGGAGTGACCCAGGGAATGACACCACACTCTGACTTGCACATACAGTAAAAGGGATGCCAAACATGACACTACTTGTGCTCAACCATGTATAGGGAGTGTACTATGTGCATCTGACATAGGTAGCCCTCCAGCACCATCCTCAGTACTGGCACAACCACAAGGTAAGTCACTCTCCCTACCAATTGCCGAATGGATTAGTATGTGTTGTTACCTGTATCTATAGTATGGATGTGAGCATGCAAGGGAATTGGGTGGTTGAATGGGATGCTACCAGATAGTAGGCACCTTTACTGGTTGCATGAAATCTGTAACAAATACTGGTGTCACCACAGTAGCCAGTACTACACATGGTGACAAAACCCATTGCAGGAAATGTGCTGGCCCACATATGTGTCCATATGACACACACATGCCAGTCAGGGAGGTTCACATGCCCAACAACAGTGTCAGCCTGCAGGACAGGTGTAGACAAACACAAACAAAGGCTGTGCTAAGGCCTCTGAATGATGCCTATGGGTAACCCCCCCCGGCCTACACAGACAGACTACATCAGGTCAGGCAGTGGGATGTTAGTTCTGAAGGGTAGGAAGTCAGAAATGGATATGTAGGTTAACCTAAGACCTGTAATGCACTGATATGCCTCTAGTCAGCATGATAGGTTAGAATACAGAATGAAATGGAGTACCTGGCATACCAGTACAGTCATAGCAAATATGTACACGTGTCAGGTGTGCCTCCCCCAATCCTGTGTAGAAATGTCGAAACAGGCAGGTGTGCCTCCCCCAACCCTGTGTAGACTTGTAGAAACAGTCAGGTGTGCCCCCCTCCCCAATCCTGTGTAGAAATGTAGAAACAGGTGTGCCACCCCATCCAATGTAGAAATGTAGTAACAGTCAGGTGTGCCCCCAATCCTATTTAGAAATGTAGTAGCAGTCTGGTGTGCCCCCCCAATCTGATGTACACATATTGTAACAGTCAAGTGTGCCCCCCAAATCCTATGTAGAAATATAGTAACAGTCAGGTGTGCCCCCCTCCAATCTGATGTAGACATGTAGTAACATGTATGTGTAAGTATAATACCAGTGGAGCACAGATGACCTGAGGTGGCCAAGGTAGCAGGATAGATTGTAGCATTTGTACAAAATGCAGGTATGTGTGTGTTAGGTTAGTGTGTGTTTCATATTGTGTGAGAGTGGTCAGTATGTATGCATGTTGAGGTTTCACCTGGTGGCCATTGCCCACTACTGCCGATGACAGGGCCAAGTCCTCACAACTGCAGTTCCAAAGACAATTGCCCCCAGTGTAACACATGCTAGCAGTAAGCCATTGTAAATGTATGGTGGTAATATGTGTCACCGTCTGAAAGATGGACATGGCATGACTGTTGGGCTATGTCTACAAGCAGTACACAAGGAAAAGTATCCCAGACATACAGTATATAATGTGTAACCATGAAATGAACACACCCTTGGAATTGTACATACAGGTATGTATCACATTATCTGGGCTTGTAGTAGGGAATACTGATGTCTGGCTAAACACTTGCAGATGACAAAGGTGATAGAACCGATGTATTGGGAAATGGCTGATGTCTCTGCACAAGTCAGCATAACTGGAATGCGCCATGCATATCTCTGAGTCAAATGCAAGTAGTGTCCATAGCATACATGCACCAAGCTCACTCAAACAGCACCCCAGGGTATCTCTCTGGTCGTATCCCGGCTGTTGGGAATGGATACAATATGACTCCCACCTGTGTATGGCAATAGCGAAAGAATGCAGCATACCCATGCAGGTGTGTCCCTAGCTGTAAGTAGCACCCTGCCAGCATCCACACTACCTGATTAATACTGATAGAAAGTATTGGCAGGAATACCTAGCGCACTACCCTGTCACCCCAGGGGAATATACTGTATGGCAGTCTGGGACTGTAGGACTGACAAAATGTAACGGCCTGCTACAGCTGGCCTGCATCACCACCAAATGCCCTGCAGGCCTCTGCGAAAGGCCTGTATCTCACCCGTACTGCCAGTGTATGTTATGTCATGGAAACCCAAATAACATACCACAGTCCACATAAGCCATTTGCAAGGCCATGTGGACAAACCACAGTAACATGTCCACCATGTCCCACTGCATGAAATGTGGGCCATCACCAAAATACAGCTGTGGTGAGGTGATATCTGTAGGGAAAGTATCAGAGAATGTATGCAGAATGTATGGAAGAGGATAGAATGATAGAGGGAGGGTGGGAGCATGGGCAGCATGGAATGTGCAAGGTCCGACACAGACATATGCACAAACTATCCCTGGCTGCAAACACAAAAATGGCTGGCTACAAACCTGCCCATACACAACAGTAGGGGTAATGTCCTGACTTATGACCCCTGCCTCTAGGTAACCTGTGTGAATTTGTACAGCTGTGACGTATTGCAACAGCAAGATACGGCCATACTGTCATGTTGATGGATGTACAAGTATGGGTTCCTCTGCCAGCACTATACCAAGGTGCTGAACTAAATACACAGACCCCGTAGCAAGTGTCTGCAGCTTCCCCTCCAGAATGGCATAACTTTCCATGAATATGTAGGCGTTTGACCACAATACTGGGCACAGCTGCATTCATCCTGTGTTCCCCAGGACATCACTGTTAGAAAAATTGTCCACCTGACAGTACTTGAGGACATAAAACATCACAGTGTATAACAGTACACATGTCTGAATATCTCTGCTAACACCAGTACCATGTATCAGAAGCAGCACAGACACAATCACCTACAGTACACATTATCCCTTGCACAATGTGACCCCATATTGCCAACTGATCTACAAATATCCTGCAGAAACAGTTTACTATCTGTAGGTGTAGAACACAAAGGTTTACACTTGAGTACAAACTACCTGGCATGGTTCCACACATTCAATACAGAAGGGCATACTGGGCAAGCTCACACACATAAACAAATGAAGCCCATGTCTGCCAACAGTGGACCATACATATCTGACAGTTGCAGATGTTAGTGCATACACTCCTCAGTATGCACCAGTCATTTTTTGCACACACATTGGATAGGAATATATACATATATCCAAGGACAACACACTATAATATGCCAAAAGTAGTTAGCTGTCCACATTTATTGGCCATATCTCTGCTGTAGTCCACGGGATCATTACTGCGCTAGCAGTGGTACTGTACTTTGATGTCCTTAGGATGTCTGCCAGTATCCAATGGCACAGATGTGACCTCCCACACACATGTCTGTTAAGACAACCCATATTACAGTAGCAACAGTCTACATATATACCTGCAGTACATACCTGACATCCCCTTGCACTAAGAGGTTGGGACTATTGGGGCTGAGGTAGGACTCCACTCCATGTTCTGGACATATGGTGAACTTATATGTACATATAATTATCCATATATCTATATAGATATATACACATATACATATCGACATACATAGAGGGATATATAAGGTTCCTATTAAAACCACGAATGCTTGAAATTTCAAATGACATATGGTCGACACCATATGATCGACATTTCAAGCATACGAAAGTTAAATGTAACGGCACCGTTTGGTACAGAATGGGAGAATTTCCCTTTTCTACACTGAAGCGTGATCTCGGAGTTTGTATATTTAAGTATGGGGAGTGTGGGGGGTGCTGCCTGCACCATTAAGGTAATTTTTTTTGTTTTATTATATATTCGAGCTTTTAAACTTAGATCATATATGTGTGTGTGTGTGTGTGTGTGTGTGTGTGTGTGTGTGTGTGTGTGTGTGTGTGTGTGTATATATATATATATATATATATATATATATATATACATACACATATATATATATATATATATACATGTATAGATGTGTGTATATATATATATATATATATATCTATATATATATATATATATATATATATATATATATATATATACACATACATACATACATACATATCTACATATATATGTATATATATCTATATATATATATATATATATATATATATATATATATATATATTTATATATATATATATATATATATATATATATTTATATATATATATATATATATATATATATATATATATATATATATATATATATATTTATATATATATATATATATATATATATATATATATATATATATATATATATATATATATATATATATATATATATATATATATATATATATATATATATATATATATATATATATATATATACACATATAAGTACTCAAATACATACATATACACAGCAGTATATGTCTACACATATACAGATACATATGAACATATACTTATGGATATCTACATATATATTGACAGTAATAGGTATATCAGAATAGATATGTATGTACATATAGTTATAGATATCTACATATATATCTGTATAAATAGGCATATCTGTACACATATTTGCATACATATGTAGCTACATATACATATATGTATATATATATATGTGTATATATATATATATAATATATATGTGTGTGTGTGTGTGTGTGTGTGTGTGTGTATACAAAAAGAGATCTACACATGGTCATATATATGATGCACTATACAGATGTGTATACAGACATATGTATGAATGTACATGTGTATGTTCATGTAGACATATTTCAACATATGTATTTGTATAAATCCATATTCCTGTCATGTGTAAACATCACAGTTGTGTATATCTTCCCAGATGTATGTCACCGTATGTATGTGATATGTGTATATTATGATTAACAACATATGTGATGCAACAGTCATATTAATAACAAGTACTACACAATTGTGGAAGTAAAGGCAATTGCGCAATACTAATCAGTATGTGTATTAACAGATATATTGGAAAACCAACAGCTTTCATCACAGTGGTCATGGTATAATGGTTAAGTGTTGTGACTATAGTGTATAGGGTCTTAGGTTCTAGACCTGCAAGGGCTGTTCATTTTGTTGCTGGGCAGAACAAGGGCTGTCAGATACAGAGTGGTTAAGGTAGTTTTGTGCAGCTTTAAACATGTTTGCACGGGTTTGATCAAAGCTAAGCATTGCTGAGCTATGGGTAAACATACGAGGGCTCACACAGTGTAGGCTTCAGTTATCAGTGCGCAAATCAGCTTAGCTGTTATATTGGGGCAATGCTGATACCTGCTAAGCATGGCTTAGCCCTGGTAACCAATTCACACCACCCAGTCTGATAACATAGCAGGGTAATGACATCTGTAATAAGTGTATGTAATGCCATGTGCAATACGTGCACCTTTGTGCTGTCATTACAGTAGCAAGGGGTGTGAGTGTCATGTCTGGGACACACAAGTATATGAGACCTGTACAACACTGTTACCATGTAAATGTGTTACACACATGGGTAGTAGCCCAAGGTACTTGCTGCCACACTGGCATGTAGTCTGTCATGGTACTACTGTTGACAGTGCTTTCCCAGGCAAGAGTAGAGTGCTAAATGTCAACAGCCATGGATTCTGAGGCCTCCCTGTTGTATCCCTGGTGTGTGCGCTGTGTCACAGTATATATCCCCTACTGGTTAATGAGCCAATATGTGGAGTGTAACTGTAGACTACCGTCTGTACAGCACATTAGTGAGAGCTTCCAGCAAGTAGCTATGGCATACATATTATTGTCAAACATCTATCTGTCAGCACAGTCATCCTACTACATAGCTACTTGCCAAGCTGATGACTGTCAGTCCCTGTACAGATGTGCAGATGGCAGGTATCCAGCTGGGATATGTACAGGCAACTTATGCTTGATTGACACTGACATGTCTGCCCAACTGTGTATGAACTGGCACATATAGGAGACAACACCCTCTATGCACCACATGCCACGGGTACCTCCCTACACCACCACAGTTAACAGAACATGCTTGTGTACAGGTCTCCATCACAGACACTAACCATGTGTTGTAATACATGTTGCATACATGTCAACTTGATCCCCTCATTGGCCATGTGCAGGAGGCACCCAGAGGATTGGCTTATGCATGTCACTCTCACCCTGAGGGTCACCACAGTGGTGTCTGTCGCTAGATTGCCTGCTGCCACATGGCAGGTGGCATGATACTACTGTACACACATCCTCTACACACCCCTTCTCTCCATGGACAATAGCTAGGTACACAGCTATGACCACCTGCAGCGATGCACCCCAGTACTGACACGTGTACATGTGCATTACTGAGTATAGCAGTGTTAGTGTGTTAGCACATCTGTACTTGGGAATTCTATGAGGGCCTTCATAACCACCGCAACACCCATTGCCATAGTCAGTTGTGGCTGCTGCTGTATGGGACATTACATGTACCTTGTTATGCTCCTCTCCCTACCGGCCACACAAGCCTTGCATAACCAGCACAACAGGGTTGTACAAATAGGCATTGGATACCCATTGAGTTCTGGCAAGTTTGTGTATGTGTGCATGTCCGTATATCTGTAGGGTACAGCATTCCGAGGCCACATACGCCTATTATAATACCCATTACCACACAGCAGTTCAGATAGTGTTGTTGCTGCCCATAGGTGAGGCATGACAATGCAACACCCTACTATGCCTATGGCATGTGCATTAGATGCATATCCCTGTATTACCACTGTTGGGATATACAATGGGTTGTATTGTAGTTGTGGGCAATGTGTGATGGTGGGTATGTCAAGAGTATCATCATGGGTTTCAGGGAGTACAATATCCTCTGGGGGAATGGATGCTGTGTACACTGTGATTACATCAAGGTGCACCCAGTATATGTCCCATGTACCAATTTATGGTTACCACTGTCACCATCAGCCATACAGGTAACTGATACCACAATCCAACCCAGTTATGCATGTGCTGTGTGCAGCCTACCTGTAACACTTTGGGCACATGGTCAAGTTAGTTAGCGATAGGCCCAGGAATGCCTTGGATGTGTGTCTGTCTGTTATGTGTCTGTTAATATGTATATGAAGGTATGTCATACTATGTATTGTCCATATACACCCATTACATCCCCCATTAGCTAACTGTACATGTCTGGGGATGTTCTGCATGTAACGTAACCTGGAACACACCTCACCCTAAAAGCTGTGTAGTGTGTGTAATGAAAGCCACACTCTTCAGTAGCACTACATACCTAGGTAATGGTCTAGTCTCAGTGTTGCCAAGTAAGAGTGTGCGTGTATGTGGATGGGTCTACATCAGGTTGCAGTGTGTGTACACATCTCAATGGGTCACCTGTCCATGTGGCACAGGCAGTAACTGTTATACAAACCTGTAACATGTGTTTGACTGTTCCCCAGATATGTCACAGCCATGGTGTCACCACAGTGCCATACCCTGTTGTGGAATATGACTGCAGACCATCCTCCTGCTGACACATGTACACCTACAATGCAAATGAATAACATTTTGGAGACCACAATCAACTAGTGTTACTAGCAGCTATAATGCATCATTGCTGGACAGCTACACTACCTGACACGTATGCATTAATCTTTACTCCTGATAACATGTTACAGTGAAGTACTCTGGTACACTGTAGTACAGTCACCGTGTGTATCAGAACTATATTAGCCTGTCCGTGCATCGATGTTATGGATGACAGGGATGTGGCACAGTTATCATCATATGCACAGGGTGTGTTGTTGGTTTGCCAGAGGCCGAGGGTGAGCCATACATTTGACACCAGGTGTGTCGGTGAGTTATGTAATGAGGTGAACTGGGCATGGTGATGTGGTGTGTATAGGTATGGGGTTGCCCTAGGTGTGTTCGTATAGTGTGTGGGTATGTATGCACACAGTTCTGCCATGTGGCTGCCCTTCACAGGTGTTTATGGACAGCTGCAGACCGTACCTGGCAGGGTGTGCAGTTCACTGCCTCCAGCCATGGACATGTGAACTGTGCCTACCCGGGGTTCGATGTGCACGTCCAGATATAGGTGTCGATGTGCTACTCACCCCTGATGATGACAGATGTCTGCTGGAACCAGGTCCCTCCTGGGACTGGCCTGGACCATGTGCTTGTGGCATGCTGTGGTGTGGATAGTACCCCCCCAGGGTGCAGGGGCTGGTATTGCCACTATGGGAGCCCCTTGTTGTCCTAGCATGTCCACTTTGACTGCCAGCTATTGGTGTTGCTGGCCTATGTCCATGCGGCCATCGCCGCACTCCCACCACATGTTCAAGCATGGACAAACCACGGTCGATGAGGGCCCTCATCACACCAGACCATATATCCATGAGCTCGGTATGAGCACGGATGGCAACAGACAGTTCATGGAAGTTGTCGCTTGCAGATGTGAGAGTAGCCCTCTGCAGCCTCAGGCCCTGTCTGGTGTAATGTTCCATACATGCCTGCACAGACATCATAGCCTGAAACATGCGCCTGGTGGTACCAGTTGTGGCGCATCTGCCAGAGGCATGATGACCAGCGGCCCTACCACAAACACCCTGGGACATCTGCCTTTGTGGTGCCTTGCCGGACATCCAGTTATGCTTGCTGTGACCAGACACAGTAGGCATGGTTACCACCCTCTCCTGTGCACTGCCACCAAACGCCAGCTGTCCCTCCGCTATGGCCACTGGTGATGGGGTATGTATAAGCACTGAAACTGTGTGCGGGGTTGGGGTGGCTAAAAGAGAGATGTCAGATGATGGTGCTGTTTCAGCCCCTGATAACCCCACCTGTGCCTCAACAGTACTATCATCATCTTCGGTGTCTGTATGGACACCAACATCAGATTGCATGCAGGGGGGAACCTGACCCACCTCACCACCTGTGGGTGAAAACAAGAAACGCACTTTAAGACCTGTACGGCATTGCATAACAGTATACATACACACACACACACACACACACACACACACACACACACACACACACACACACACACACACACACCACCGTAATACCTACCTATCTGTGACTTTACAGACAGTCCCACATTTATTCCCATGCATTTTCCAGCCTGTATCACACTTGGTCACATACACTCATTAATACCACTCATTAACGTATCATTCCTCTAAATGCCTAGACAAGTGATCACAACACAAGACCTGTTACTCCATTACCTCCATGACCTGAGTGGAGTGGGTTTACATCGCCTCACTGCTGTCATTTACTGTTCACCCTGTGTATGTCTGGACATCATGAGCATGGCCCCCTATATGTGAGGGGCTATTATGTTCACTCCATAATATCACACACTGGAGTGTCATGTGGCTCAGTACATGCCAGATATGCTTCTCAATCAAACTATCATGTGACAACTGTAATATATGGATACACTCCCTGTTGTTGTGTAGTAATTTCCCAATGCATCTATAGTGCTGCATACGTGGGTTGTCAGTCACCTCTTTGCTGAATGTGATATTAAGAGTATACTTGGTATCTACCTCCCCTCCCAATGCATGTTCCATGCTACAGTCCTTTTTATACTATCAGCTGTCCTCTGATTACATACATGACAAGTATTCCTGGTGCGTCATGTATCAATCCATATCCGTGTACTGCACGATCCCAAAGGGAAGTACTGCTGTATGAACAACCCCACAATCACACAATGATTCCCAAAGGGAAGTACTGCTGTATGAACAACCCCACAATCACACATGTGCATACATGGACACCCACACAAACACACACATATGCACACACATCCTACATGCATCAATCTCCCTACACTTCACCAGAGTGACTCTGCAGACAAAATAGCCACCCACCGACACACACACACACACACACACACACACACACACACACACACACACACACACACACACATACAGGTGAGGTTGCACAATGATAGTACACACAGTCCTCCTATTACCCATCTGTCAACATGCATAACATATGGTACACAACAGCATGCAGTGCAGCTATAGTCAGTCCGTGCTAGCAACAGTATACATGTGTGTGATTCATGTGTTGTGTTAGTAGGTGATACCCCTTCCCTGGATACCACTGCACCCATGTACATAGTATTGCTGTGCACCTGTTCTGCACCCTGCTATGTGCTGTGCACCAAACCTCACAGGTGTATAACCCATTGCTGAATGTGTAGTACTGTGTCAGTTATGTCAGCTCTAATGCTCACAGCCCCTATGTTTTTCAGCAACACATACCTGGGATGATATGTGGACAGATGTCATTTGTGAATGCTGGTGTCTGGTTTACAGATCTCGACATCAGCAGACCATGTATGACCAATCCAATACTATTACACTGACAACTGTCAGAGCATACCATGGCTATGGGGAGTGTACACACCCTTATTGATATGACGCACCGTTCCTTGATCTGCCATGGGACCACGTCACCGCATGTATTAACAGTACATGAGCCTGATATGTGACATATGTACTGTACATTCACATACAGTGTCTTCGGAATGTGTTAGGTGTGCGGATGCTGACTTTGATGCATGCACTCCATGTGTACATATTTGTGCACACCCTTATCATGACAGTTTGTTGCACCTATTGTTATGTGTACTACAGCAGTCACTACTCCTGGCAGGGGTATACTAGCAAGGGCCATCTGCATTTGCCAGTGTATGTTCAGTCTGCCCTACACATGTCCCCCAAATCTGCATGATTGCAAGGTGTACTCATGTGCACATACCTTGGTGTTCACACACTGCCATCACTATTGCTGTGGGGGTAAAGTTACGTCTGCCACAGTTCCTGAACCTGACTGTGTGCATTTACAGCCATTCTTAGCATCCTTAGGATCCCTGTTGCAGTGCACTGGTGTGTCATGCTAACACCCCCTCCCCACCTTCAGCCTTTTTTCAGATGCTTGACAAGTAAGGCCTCACTTGTGTGTCCGTTTGCAGTGTCCCATACACTGAACACCACATGTTACAGCCTAGTCCCAGCTGATAACGTGGACCACAGTAATATGTTATGCCATAGTGTAGCTCTGTAACAGTTACCATTGTACTACTGGTATATACACTGTTGTTGCACTGTATACAGGTGATGTTTCACACATGTCCCTTCTGTAGGCCATTACTCCCACCATTATGGTACTCCCTGTGGACACATTCCACAATGACAGGATGTTAGTTATCTTGCAGGTGTCTGACATACCCTTCCAGTACCCCGTGATGGTCACCACTGTGATGCAGTGCATTTAACAGCAACAATATGTGCCCATGTACAGCAAGCATTCTGGGTAGGTGTGTTAGATGTATGCATGGAATATACCATAGCCATTACATGCCCGGTGTATTGGCAAGCATCAACTTAAACCATACTCACCGGCTACAGGCTGCTTCCTTGGTGGTATACCGGTGAGACCTACATAAGAGGGTGAGAGATGTGAAGTCAGTGGCCACACCTGTGCCATTACTACAGGGTGGGTGCAGCATTACAGTACATCAACAGTACATGTCCACAATACCACCACATATGGACATCTGTTTATAGCTACTTTGCAGCAACAAACTATATCTATTACATGTCAGTTATGCATGATCTACCTGTACAGATGTCAATCCATATGCAACAGTGGTCTACTGATGTTCCCTGTGGCCTTACCTGCATGTTCCTCAGCCAGTGTGTGGGTAGCACCCACCGCCACAATGGTGTCAGACAGTCGTTGGCTATGCGGACAGGCAGGTACCACAAGTTTGGCGAGAAGCTGCTTAACACGTTTCACGGGGGGATGGATGGCATGCCCCCCCCTGTAGTGAGGTGATCCCCCCCGGACTGCAGCAGCATGCCGACGGGCATTGCGAAGCAGGTTAGAACAATGTTGCCGGAACTGCTCATAACTGCGGTTGTGCAGTCCGACATCATTGACCCTGTGGACCAGGTCATTCCACTGGAAGGTCCGCTCCTGCTGCTCATGGGCGGCCTGGCCAAACAAGACAGGGTAGTGCTGGATTATGTGGTTTAGCACTATTTCATTATCAGCAGATGAGTAAGCAGGGAGCCATCCATGTGACATCTTGCCTGAAAGACATAAAAATGGAAACAGGTCTGAGCAACTCATACAGAAAAGTTACCGTAGTTCTTAATACACATTTCATAGGTTCATACGTAGGTACTAGGCTATTGGCCCTAGGGCCTATATAAGCCTAGCCAAAAAGGTACTGTGGCTTTCTCCACCCAAGAAATTTATTTTTCTGTGGCCCTGTTGAGCAGAGCTACAGAGGTGATCCCAGGGGTGAATTTCCTATTTCCCATCCAATCATCAAGATTTTTCTTGAAGACTGCTAATGAGGAGCTTTGTTTGATATAGATAGGTAGTCTGTTCCAGAGTATGGGAAGTCTCTGGGACAGGAATATATCCCTCCATCATGTTCTGTTTATTGTAGTGACAAGGTTTAGGTCCCTAGAACGTGTAGCTCAGAGGGATTTGGATTTCTTTAAGTGGAGCATGTCCAGCTGCTCTGGGTTTAGGTTCATAGGTTCATAGGTTCATACTAGGCTATCTGCCCAAGGGCATTTATAAGCCTAGCCCATAGTTATTTGGCTTTCGCCACCCCTTTAGTTTGAATAAAACTATGAATAAAACTATGCCTATTATTTTGCTGTGCCTCTGTCAAGCAGTGACACTGAAGTAATCCCTGGGGTATATCTGCGATCCCCCATCCATTGGTCAAGATTCCTCTTGAACAAGGCCAGCGAGGTGCTCTGCCTCACATGTACCGGGATTTTGTTCCACAGCATAGGGAGTCTCTGGGTGATGAATCTGTCCCTCCAGCATGTTCTATTAATAACCGTGTCAAGGTTTAAGTCTCCCGCCTTTGTGGTTCTGAGGGATCTAGATTTTTTGAGGTGAAGCATATTCATCAAATCAGGGTTTGACATGGCCTTATATGTCAGGCACAGGTCACCTCTGAGCAAGCGGTATGAGACTGAATAGAGCTGGAGTTCTTTCAGTCGGGCAGCATAAGACATATTTTTGAGACCCTTTATCCTTTTGGTGAGGAACTTTTGGGGCCTTTCCAGCTGCTGCAGGTGTCTGGTCAGATACATTCGAATGGGGCATTGTACTCAATCATAGGTCTAATGAGTGATGAGTACAGGGCGATGACCTCCTTGATCTAGATGTGAATCCTTCATGATCAGGTGGGCAATGTAGAAGGTTTTCCTAACTACTTTAGCAACATGAGTGTCAAACGAAGGCTACTGTCAACCTGGGTCCCCAGATCCCTGATGACTTCTTCTGTGCTCAGTGGATTGCCACCTATATGGTAGCTAGGGGTAACCTTGTTTTTCGAAGGGTATGACTATGCATTTCTTGGCATTTAACTTTAGGCCATGGCTCTGGCACCAGTTATCCGTTTCTGTGAGGCCCTTCTGAAGGATATCTGTGTCAGATGTGTTTTCGACTATGGCCAGTTTGCAGTCATCTGCAAACTTTGTCAGCCATAACCCCTGTGTTTGCTTGTACTTCAGAAAAGTAGATGCCGAACAAGAGTGGACCCAGGACTGAGCCTGTGGGACACCACTTATGACAGGCTTTGAGTCTGACATGGCTCCAGCAACTCTGACCCTGTGGGTTCTGTCACTTAGCCAGTTTGCAACCCATCTTGTGATGTATGGGTTTACATTCAAGCTGATGAGTTTTTGATGATACCTGAGTGGGGTATTGTGTCGAAGGCCTTTGCCAGGTCAAGGTAGGCTGTATGGACTGCCTTTCCTTCATCAATGGCCTTGGTGACTGTCTCGAAAAAGTCAACCAAGTTTAAAAGGCATGATCTGCCTTTGACAAAGCCAAACTGGGTTGGATCCAAAGTCTGCAAGTTCCTATGTCTTTATTTATGAGTTCCATTATGATCCTCTCCATGGCTTTGCAGATAAGGCTTGTCAAGCTAATGGGACGGTAATTTCCAGGGTCGGTGGAGGCACCGCCCTTGTGAAGTGGGACCACAGTCGCTGCGCCACTCCTTGGGTACGTATCCTGAGGTGAGGCTAAGATTAAACAGCTGTCCTAACTGGGTTTAATTCCTCATTGAGTTCATGGAGCACACAGGGGACACCATCCGTCCCATGGATGCTGTGTTTTTGCTTTGGAGAGAGCAGTTCTCACCTGGGCGTTGGAGATGTTTGGGGCTACAATCCTCTGGTATAGATATCTCTCCTTTTGGGGAGGGGGAGAAGTTTGCACTGAACCTGTCAGCCAGTATGTTGGCAATGTGTGTAGGTTCAGTAATCTTCACATCATTTTGAACTAATTCTGAGCATATCTGGGAGTTTCCTCCTAGGTTTCTAACATAGCTAAAGAAGGCCTTATGATTGTCTTTTGAATCCTTGGCGATTTTTCTCTCAAAATTTGCCTTGGATGATTTTATGAGAGCTCTTAGTTTTTACTTATAATGATCAAAGGTGTCTTACCTTTCAAGGATTTTGCTCTATCTTGTAGTAGCTTCCTCCTTTTGTTGTAGAGCTTGTTTATGGCTGGGGTCCACCAGACTGGACGCTTGCCTTTGGTACAAAGAGTCTTAGTTTTGTTTGGGATTGCCTGATCCATGCAGTCCTGTAGGTGCTGGTAGAAGGCATTTGTAAGTGATTCAGCGGTTTGAGTAATGTTTACCACTGGCTCAGGGGCCTTAAAGGAGACCACACTAGTTTTTAGAAGTGTGAAGTCGGCTTTGAGAAGTTTTCACTGTGGTCTTTTGTTTCAGGTGGGGCGGGATGAGGACCTCCAGCGAGATTAGTTTATGATCTGATCTCACCAGTGAGTGGTATACTTCGTGTTGAACATTGTGATCCCATGTTCGTGATGATGAGATCAAGTATGTTTTCTCCTCTTGTGGGATGGTGACTAGTTGTTCCATGGCATTTGAGTTTATGAACTCCAGGAACCTTTGGGCTAGAGTGTTTGGGCTTGAGTAGTGTTCCCAGTCTATATTAGGGTAGTTGAAGTCACCTAGTATGATGGTGTTTGGAGATACATTTATCCCTCCATTGTTTTCAGGAAGGCCATGTGAGGTTCCTGAGTTTGAGAGGGTGGCCTGTAACATGCTACAAATTGCAGAGCAGTCTTGCCTATGGTTAATTGCACCTGGATGGTCTCCGATGCATCGTGGTTGCCACCAACCTTGAGGTGTGGGTGTCCTTTATGAATATGGACACCCCCTCCTTCTTGGTGTTGTCCGGATTTTGGGGCGAAGATGATATGAGGTGAAACCTGCTAGTGCTGGGGTGCTCTCAGGAGCCTTGAACCAGGTTTCTGTCACAGCACAGACATCGATGTTCTCCATACTGAGAAGGGCCTCGAGTGCGTGCATCTTGAGATTGAGACTTCTGGCATTGAGCAGCATTACCCTTAGTTTTTACTTTTTTGTGTTCTAGGGTGGTAGGTTTAGAATTTGAGCCTTGCCTAAAAAGGCACTATGGGGTGGCAAGAGCCTTTGCCAATATCCGGAAGCCTAGGGTGACAGGTGCAAGCCGCCCCGCGAAGCAGCGTGGCTTGTCCAGCATGTCATCCCAGGCAGACAGACATTGATCCCTTTGAATGACACCAGAATTTAAGCCAATTATTAAAGCTGATCATCTTATCACTGTATTGTGGCATCATTCTAGGTGAAGGTAGGATACTGCTCAAGGTCAGGGTCATACCTGCCTGGGCTACATAATCAGAGAGCTCCTCAATGTCTCTTTTCATGTAGTCAGGAGGTACGCCTCAGGTCGCTGACACCAGCGTGGACAATGACTGAGTCGCACTTGTACCTGCTGTTGAGAGACCTGAGTGCTTGTGTTATGTGGCGGATTCTAGCGCCCGGGCAGCTTACTGTGACCTTCTCCTTACTCAGTCTGGTGAGCGGACGCCAGTGTGTCTGACTATGGAGTCACCTATGACAAGTATGTTTGGTGTTGTATTTGGCCTTAAGGGCAGTGACTGCTTTGCACACTGATTTTGTTGTTTATGTGTTGTTTGTGTGGTGTATTGAGTTTGCAGTTGCTTGGGTGTCTGCTTTGGAGGCCTCTGCTGTTTAGGTAAATTTTTACTCAGAGCCTTCGAGTATGTCTTAGTGTGTTTATGTGTTTGATTCAGTGGTGTGGTTGAGTTATGTGAGACTGGTATTGTGGTGTGTGTAGTTGCCTTCTCCTCCTGCCTGGTCTTGCCAGTCCTGAGTTGAGAGAGCTCAGCCTCCAGTCTGGCTAAATAGCTGCATCTCTCACAAGTGTTAGTGTTACATGGGAGGAGGAGATGGTTGTCCGTGTACATGAGGCAATTGTAACATTGTCTCAGAATTCCCAGATTCACCAAATGGGCAGGAGAGGACGCCCGCATCTGACCCTTCGACATGCTAGAAAGAATTATGAGTTGGTATGAGACAGAAAAGTAGTGGGCTTAGCAGGGAAGTGGGCACTCCTGGGGGTTTTGCTAGTGAGAGATTTGTATAATATAGGAGTGCTTGACCTGCAAAGAGAATGCTTATAAGACAAGGGATATGCTTATAAGACAAGTGCTGAGCTTTTTGAGAAGAAAAAGCTATTTGGAACAAGTGCTGCACTTTTAACGTATGTTAGGCAGAGATCACCTCTGGGTAGGCGAGATCACCTCTGGGTAGGCAGAGATCACCTCTGGGTAGGCGATATGCGATAGAGTAAAGCTGGAGTTTTTTGACATGGTCTGCATAGGGCATGTGTTTGAGGCCGGTAATCCTCTTTGTGAGGTATTTCTGCGGCCTTTCCAGTTGTTGTAGATGTCTTGTGAGGTACATACCAAAAGGGGCATTGTACTCTATAATGGGTCTAATGAGTGACGAGTAGAGGGGAACAATGACCTTTTTTTTCCTGGATGAGAAACTTTTTGTGATGAGGTGTGCCATATAGAAGGATTTCCTGACTACAGTGGCGATGTGATTATCAAAGGAGAGACTACTGTCCACCTGTGTCCCAAGGTTTCTTATCACACCTTCGGTGTTAAGTAGGCTACCACCTATGTGGTAGTGCATGGGTACAGAGTTTTTACCAAAGTGGATGACAGTGCACATTTTGGCATTGAGGATGAGGCCATGGCTTAGACACCAGGCATCTGTTTCCGTGAGGCCCTTTTGTAGGATGTGCACATCATTAGGTGTTTCAATTATGGGTTCTAGTTTGCAGTTATCTTTGAGCTTAGTTAGCCAAAGACCTTCTGTGTTAGCCTGTACTTCAGAAAATTGATACCAAACAGGAGAGGACCCAGGACTGAACCCTGTGGTCCTCTACTTGTCTCTGGTCTGAAGTCGGATTTGGAGTCTGCTACTTTCACAGTGTGGGTTCTGTCAGTGAACCAGTTGGCAGCCCATCTCATGACATAGGGATTTATACCTAGTTTAGTGAGTTTATCTATAATTCCAGAGTGGGGCATGGTGTCAGAAGCCTTGGCGAGATCTAGATAGGCTGTGTGAACCACCTTACCCTCGTCTACGGCTTTGGTGACTACTTCAAAGAAGTCTATCAGGTTTAGAAGACATGATCTGCCTTTTACAAACCCTTACTAGGTTGATTCCAGAGTTTGGAGATTACCATTGTCTTTGTGTATAAGATCCATGAGGATACATCCCATGGCCTTGCAGACCAGGCTCGTTAGGCTAATGGGGTGGTAGTTCCCATGATCTGTGGTTGCTCCCCCTTTGTGGAGTGGGATAACTGTCGCTGTGCACCATTCATTGGGCACAAAGCCTGAGGTGAGGCTATGATTGAACATGGTGCTTTGATGGGGTGCCAGCTCATTCTGCAGTTCATGTAGAATGCAGCCTAGGATGTTGTCCTTGGATGCTGTGTTCTTGGCTTTGGAGAGTGTAGTTTTTACCTGTGCAGCCATGATTACATGAACGTTGCATTCTTCCGGTATAGAGATGGGCCCTTTAGGGGGTGAGAGGGGGGGTAAAGTTAACACTGAACCTATCTGCCAGGATGTTGGCAATTTCAGTTGGTTTTTTTAACGTATGTTAGGCAGAGATCACCTCTGGGTAGGCGAGATCACCTCTGGGTAGGCAGAGATCACCTCTGGGTAGGCGATATGCGATAGAGTAAAGCTGGAGTTTTTTGACATGGTCTGCATAGGGCATGTGTTTGAGGCCGGTAATCCTCTTTGTGAGGTATTTCTGCGGCCTTTCCAGTTGTTGTAGATGTCTTGTGAGGTACATACCAAAAGGGGCATTGTACTCTATAATGGGTCTAATGAGTGACGAGTAGAGGGGAACAATGACCTTTTTTTTCCTGGATGAGAAACTTTTTGTGATGAGGTGTGCCATATAGAAGGATTTCCTGACTACAGTGGCGATGTGATTATCAAAGGAGAGACTACTGTCCACCTGTGTCCCAAGGTTTCTTATCACACCTTCGGTGTTAAGTAGGCTACCACCTATTTGGTAGTGCATGGGTACAGAGTTTTTACCAAAGTGGATGACAGTGCACATTTTGGCATTGAGGATGAGGCCATGGCTTAGACACCAGGCATCTGTTTCCGTGAGGCCCTTTTGTAGGATGTGCACATCATTAGGTGTTTCAATTATGGGTTCTAGTTTGCAGTTATCTTTGAGCTTAGTTAGCCAAAGACCTTCTGTGTTAGCCTGTACTTCAGAAAAATTGATACCAAACAGGAGAGGACCCAGGACTGAACCCTGTGGTCCTCTACTTGTCTCTGGTCTGAAGTCGGATTTGGAGTCTGCTACTTTCACAGTGTGGGTTCTGTCAGTGAGCCAGTTGGCAGCCCATCTCATGACATAGGGATTTATACCTAGTTTAGTGAGTTTATCTATAATTCCAGAGTGGGGCATGGTGTCAGAAGCCTTGGCGAGATCTAGATAGGCTGTGTGAACCACCTTACCCTCGTCTACGGCTTTGGTGACTACTTCAAAGAAGTCTATCAGGTTTAGAAGACATGATCTGCCTTTTACAAACCCTTACTAGGTTGGTTCCAGAGTTTGGAGATTACCATTGTCTTTGTGTATAAGATCCATGAGGATACATCCCATGGCCTTGCAGACCAGGCTCGTTAGGCTAATGGGGCGGTAGTTCCCGTGATCTGTGGTTGCTCCCCCTTTGTGGAGTGGGATAACCGTCGCTGTGCACCATTCATTGGGCACAAAGCCTGAGGTGAGGCTATGATTGAACATGGTGCTTTGATGGGGTGCCAGCTCATTCTGCAGTTCATGTAGAATGCAGCCTAGGATGTTGTCCGGTCCCATGGATGCTGTGTTCTTGGCTTTGGAGAGTGTGGTTTTTACCTGTGCAGCCATGATTACAGGAACGTTGCATTCTTCCGGTATAGAGATGGGCCCTTTAGGGGGTGAGAGTGGGGTAAAGTTAACACTGAACCTATCTGCCAGGATGTTGGCAATTTCAGTTGGTTCTGTATATTTAGTGCCATTGTGCTGTAACTCAGAGCAGATCTGAGTGTTGCCATTGAGATTCTTGACATAGCTATAGAATGCTTTGTGGTTGTCTTTAGAATCAGTCGCAATTTTGTTTTCATAACTAGCTTTGGAGGATTTTATGAGGGATCTCAGCTTTTTACTGAGGCTGTCCAGGGAGTTCCTCCAATCATGGGATTTTACTTCTTTTGCTACAGTTTCTTTCTTCTGTTGTAGAGTTTGTTTATGGCAGGGGACCACCAGATTGGCTTCCTTTTTTGGAGGATAACATCTTGCTTTTGCTAGGGATAGCATGATCCATGCACTCATGTAAGTGCTTATAAAGTGCATTTGTGTAGGATTCAGCAGTCACACCTCTATTGTCCGTCAGCATGGGTGTCATGAAGTTTGCCACTTCTGTCTTAAGAAGCGTTAAGTTGGCTTTGGAGAAATTTTTTACGGTGGTTTCCCTAATGGGGTGTGGGGGCAGGATGTGGATGTCTAGGGTCATTAGCTTTTGGTCGGATCTCACCAATGAGGAATTGTCCTCTGGTGTGGACGCTCATGTTGGTAATGACCAGGTCTAGGATATCGCTGCCCCAGGTGGGGGTGTGGATAGGTTGATCCAAGGCATTGGAATTTATGAATTCCAGAAAATGTTGAGCAAAAGAGTTGGTACATGAGTAGTTTTCCCAGTTAATGGTGGGGTAGTTAAAATCACCCATTATTAGGGTGTTGGGTTGTACCCTAATATTTTCCAGTGTATCATTATGGCATTACGTCCACCACCAGCTATTGGCCACAGTAATATACATGCTTCCCATTACACAACACACACTGTGATGGCTTACATCTTATCAGTCAGTGCTGCTCTGCACAGTTGACGGGTATGGCCCACTACCCGCAGGGACAGACTCTAGCGTCCTTAGGAGTTGTTCAGGTGAACATTATTACAACAACAGCTGATGGCACATATAAATCATTCCACATCATCTATCCCATTATTATGTACCAAGTACTACAGTCAATTACATGCATATATACTTCACATACCTGTTGTGGGAATGATGTGTCTTCTGGATAGTTTGTTGAATGGATTTTTTTTTTATCTTCTCGATCTCTCTCCAGTAAATGGTTTGAGCTGCTTTGAATAGATTGCAGCTTGGATTTTGTAGGTGGTGCACATAATTAGGTGATGGCCTCTGCACCAGTCAGGGTCCTCAAGTTGCTACCTGCATGCAGCATGCTGTGTAGTACTTCCAATTACCACTGTTGTGGCAACCCACTACTATAAATCCCTACATCATGTGGGCGTGGTCCCTTTACCTTTCCTGTATGGTGGACAGCCTTCCTGTGTGTGGGCAGCAGTGTTACAGACAGCAGGTAGAAATACCTCTTACAAGAGAACTTGCACATTCAGGCCTGCTACATATTTGTATTAGGTTCCAGAACTACAGACAGAGTGAGAGTAGTGTTGTATGCATTGTATAGCACCAGTGTTGCAGGGTTTGTGTGTACATACTAGTTTAACATGGACTGGTGTCCCTCTCCATAGCTCTGAACTGTGGGCCTATCCACTTGATGGCCAAAGGTGTGCCTGTTATGTTTTGTCTGTCCACCACTTAGGTCTTGTGTGAGATATATCACTGGCATTGTGTGTATGTTGAGTGCTATCAATGCATGGATACATTGATTTGTGTTTCTAACTTCATATTCCTGACTATGGGTATGTTGCAGACTATCCTGTAACACCAGTGACTTGCTTAGTGTATGACAACACTATTTCACATATGGGCCTGTGTTCCAGCCTCTGTCCTCCACCTACATACCAGGCTTTGTCCATATGACATGCTGTCAGGGGTTGTTAGGTAGTGGGCTATGAGTATGTCGTGCTGCCATTCCTGCCATTATTCTACTGTTGTTGTGGCCCACACACATACTGTGGGCTTGGGTCCATATATGTGTGGGCTTCATGTACACAATACATGTGCTCCCTTATGCACTCCAGAAACCAGTGTATGTAACAGTAGTATATGGCCCTGTATGTCAGTCTATGGGGGGGATGCACCACAATTAAACTAGGCTGTTACATCATGTGGGGGTATCAGGGGTAAGCTGCCTTAAGGTATCTGGATGTACATTACCTTACAGTTCACCTTGGGTAAATGCAGGCCTACTACTTCCTGTCATACAGACTGTTCTGTTTTTCAGTGTGGTTGTCATGGTGTCAGTTATGCCTTATTATGTAATAGATACATCCCATTGTGTCAACTGAGGACTTTACCCCCTAGAGATTGTGTACAGAGTGTAGATGGAGGCTGCTGGACTATACATCTGCATTACTTACTGTTGATTGATTGTTATCCTGTGGCCCAGTCTGTCTTTACTGTTGTACTGCTTGAAGGCCTTGGCCTGGACAGCAACATATGCAAACCTTTCCAAAATAATGTATTAATTTATCTGACAGTTACATTAGTCTGTTTGTATGTATGTCAGAGTCTAAACAGATATATGACATGGCATATACAACTGTAATAGTACTGAAATAAAGCTTTCCCATGTATACAAACGTGTGTGCGGTGTTGTATCCTTTGACCTCTCTGTGGGTGTATGTTGCAGGCAACAATTGTCATTTGTATGGGTGGCTCATACAGTGTCCATTTGGTAAGGTGGCAAATGTAGGCATAGTGGCAGTTCCGTATTGTGTGCACCCTCTAAATATGTATCTTCCTATACATATCTCTATGTGTGTATGCGTAGTTACTTACATATATATATATATATATATATATGTATGTATGTATATGTGTCTGTATATATGTATCTTAGGAATGTTGATTGCTTCCACATTGTGCATTCCCTATGGTAGCCAGACTGTACTGTATTATATGTTACTGATACCAGCCTGACATCATACAGGTGGGCTGGAGTACTGTTAACATCTTGTGCCCATGTTGTGTCAGGTCCTGGTTATGGGATTTGCAACAGTTGGTATTGTATTGTAGGGCAGCCATGTTTGGCTGTGAGGGTGAATATCTATACGTACAAGACGTATCTTATTTTGCCCGCCTCACCCCCATTAACGGTGCATATGGACATATATGTTTTTGTTATGTTCTCTCGTATATCTATAGATATATGTCTGTATATACCTATAATGATATATATTTATGCTTACATAGATATATTGCTGTATATATATATATATATATATATATATATATATACACACACACACACACACACACACACATATAGCTGTAGACATATATATCTATAGATGTATGCATATGTATGTATATATGTGTGTATATATATATATATATATATATATATATATATATATGGTTTATTTATTTAGATATAAATATATATACAGACACACATACATCTACATGTTTAAATACATTTCCTTTACTGTTGAATGACTGGGCTGGATGATATGTTTTTGTATGTCTGATGTGGCGTAGTGGTAAATCACTTTGGGTATGGTATGCAGGTTGTTGAATTCGAGGCTTGCAGAAGCTGTTTATTTTGTTGCTGGGCAGAACAAGGGCCGTTGGATACAGAGTGATTAAGGCACTTTTAAGAAGTTTAAAGCGGGTTTGCATGGAGGTAAGCATTGCTAACTTCGAGTTACAGTTTCTTATACTCAGTTCGCTTCTAAATTACTTAACCTGTGCAGGCATTGCTTACCCCCGCACAAACGCGCTTAAACCCACTTACTAGTGCTTACATATGCTTACTCCCGCTTAATAGTGCTTACACTTGCTTACTAGTGCTTACTCCTGCTTTCCACTGCAGTAATTTAGACAGTAATGTCTAATGGTTCTTGGGAAGGCAGGTGATTTGGAAGCTGTAAAGAGTTATCATTCATTACACTTTTTACCTTCAGTTTGTACTCTTGATTCCTGTGTACATATACTGCATGGGGCACATGTATTATCTGTGGACTTTGCAACGTGATGACACTGACACCTCATATCTGCATTTAATGCAGTACTCCACTTCACAAATATTTGTTATTTAGTAGGTTATGCAACTAAAAATATTGGTCATAAAATGATTTGACATGGAAAATGGACTGTACTGCAGTGGGACTCGAATCGGGAATGACTGCTCGTAAGGCGAATGCTCTGCCCACTACACTATTGCTGTACTGCTTCATTTGGATATATCTTGCATTTTACCCTCGTCTGCCATTTAGGCTGCATTAACAGTAGATAAGCGATGGGCAAGCCCACACACCTATGGTTAAATTTAATCTGTTTTATAAAAAAAAAAAAAAAAAATCTTAATATTTTTTGTTTTGACTGTTGCTCTTGTACACATGGGGGGATGCTGCTGGGAGTATGCGTAGACCTGTGAGCAGTCTCGCTCATTCTTTTCTGACTTTTCTGCTGTTCTTCATTGCAGGGGGATGTATATTCTGAAAGCTCTGGTCTCAGACATGCCCCCTGCTCTGTTACACACTCCATGTAAGATTAGGAGTTCAGGCAGTGCGCCTTCATTAATATGCATGGCGCGCTGCCATCCTGATCCTAAACGGCCGCTTCCGTTCAGGACTAAGCTTGTTCTGCATGGAAGGATAGTGAATCTGGGGGAAAGTGTATATTTGTTTGCAGTAATACAGGTCTTCCAATTTATAGATGTGTTGTTGATGTCCCAAAGTATAATAATTTTAGGTTCATTATTAAGGGACGCCAGCTTGTTTAGTTTTTCCCTGATGGTAGTTAGTGAACATCACAGAATGGGATCCATAGTTAGCCTTGGTATGGTAGGGTGTCTTATTGACATGTGTGGGCATTCCAATCATTGTTTTTTCCAAATGTCGAGATGTGATGGAAATGTGGAGGGACACGGACATACTGCCTACCACTTATTACAGAGACACCCTCACTGGTAGGCCTGAATGAGTAGACATTGAATCCTGGTATTTTACGGGAAGTTTGTTTCACTGTTAACACAGTTGTCAGTATTTTCTAGGGACATGAAGGCTTCTAAGGAGAGCAATTTCTTGTTGAGGATTCTAGCATTGAGCAGTGTTAGTTTTAGATTTTCTGGGTTTGGTTAGGTTTGGCTAGGTTTATTTTGTTGCTGGGCAGAACAAGGGCCGTTGGATACAGAGTGATTAAGGCACTTTTAAGAAGTTTTAAGCAGGTTTGCATAGAGGTAAGCACTGCTAACATCCAGTTACAGTTTCTTATACTCAGTTAGCTTCTAAATTGCTTAACCTGTGTAGGCATTGCTTACCCCCTCGCAAACACGCTTAAACCTGCTTACTAGTGCTTACATTTGCTTACTCCCTCTTACTACTGCTTAATAGTGCTTACACTTGCTTATTAGTGCTTTACTCCCGCTTTCCACTGCAGTAATTTAGATAGTAATGTCTAATGGTTCTTGGGAAGATGAGCAATTTGGAAGCTGTATAGAGTTATCATTCATTACACATTTTACCTTCCATTTGTACCCATTTATTCCTGTGTGCATATACTGTATGCGGCACATGTGTTATCTGTGGACTTTGCAACGTGATGACACTGACACCTCACATCTGCATTTAATGCAGTACTCCACTTCACAAATATTTGTTATTTAGTAGGTTATGCAACTAAAAATATTGGTCATAAAGTGATTTGACATGGAAAATGGACTGTACTGCTGTGAGACTCGAACCGGGAATGACTGCTCGTAAGGCGAATGCTCTACCCATTACACTATTGCTGCACTGCTTCATTTTCATATATCTTCCTGTTTACCCTCTTCTGCCATTTAGGCTGCATTAACTGTAGATAAGAGATGGGCAAGCCCACACACCTACGGTTAAATTTAATCTAGTAAGACTGACATTGCCTAAGAAAGGTGTAATGGGGTGGGCAAAGTTTTTTTCAAGTATACAAATGCCCCATGAGAAGACGTACAGAATATCACTTGCAAAGCAGTTTGGACTGACAGCTATAGTTTTCCGACAAATACATTTGGATTTCATTGGAATGACAAAAACTCAGTCAATTATTTTTATTTATAAATGGCATCATCCTCAGTGATGGCAGGATGCTAGTCTAGTAGACTAACCTCATATCATTTTGAGATGCATATTCAAAACACTGCACAATGTTTATATTCATATAATGTGTAAAGTCATGTCTCATGATTCGCACTAACATGGACAATGAACATGTTGCATGTGTACATTGGGTGAATGGGCCCATGTGCTCTAATAAACTGACGTATCCTTCCACCTGAGATGTAACAACCTGTTATCTTCCTATAGCTCAATGTAGTGAGTGGTACATCTGTGTGTCTCATTATGGAGTTATCTATAACTAGGATATTTTCATGTGAGATGGCTGGTCAGAAAGGCCTTAAGGGCTCAGTGCAAACAGCTGGATGACTCTTTTAAGTAGTGATTGTATGTGTAATTGGTGGAGAATCTATGCTGCTTAGGGAACTGTGAATTTGGTTTATGCCACAGAGACTTTTGAGGCTTTGGGAAAGGTTTCTTAAGGACCTTAGATGGTAAGCTTATTTTTGGTGAGTGACATGGAAGTACAGGGTGAATGTGGGTACTGACAACTTGGTGTACACTGGCAATATGTGTTGATGAGAGGCTATTCTCCAGATTTAGTAGGTATCTATACACCTCTTATATGTAGGGCCAGGGTTGGCTAAAAATAAATAGTGTCAGCGAGTATGAGGCAGGAAGTACGTAGCATAGGAATTTCAAATTTTACCATAACAAGTTGAAAAGTAGTAGTAGAGGGTTATGCAATTTAATTGGAGGAGTCAACAGAAAGATTTGTAATTAATTCATGATACCTACCAAATGAATTCTAATTTATGCTCTTTTTAATCAAACAATGGAATAGGATGGGGATTAACTAGGCTACATAGTTGGTACAGTAAGCAGCGCAGAAACAGCAATTTCAGTAGTAAGATGACTTGCGATGTTAGATTAGATAGAAACAATTTCTTTCTTGTTGTCAGTGACATTTGTTTAAGTCAAAATTGGTAGAGTGAGTAAGAAGAAGAGGGCACATAAAGCATGGTCCGGTAGAGTAAGCAAAACAAGGATTGCTAAGTTTACTTGAAATGGTTTGCATGTATGGAGTGAACTTCTCCTCACCCCTGCAACTCTGAATAGTCCAGTCAAGTAAAGAGTGGAGGTATGCAGATCACATCAATTTAATCAGCAAGGAGTGCTTATCAGCCAGTTAGTTCTCAGGTGCTCAGTTGTTCTCCTGTAGATTGGGATTTTACTCAAGACATAAGCTACATGCTCTCACAAGATAACTTGATAAACAAAAGCACAAGCAGTTTCTTCACTAGCGGCAATACCGTTTGGAGTACTGAGATGGAACACAGTAAACTGGCTGCATTTAATCACGTCTCTGTGGTCTAACAATCAACTAGATAATCAATAGTATAACAGTTTAAAATAATGGCAGCACCTTTTGTAGCTTTAAATTAAAGCACAGTAATTTGAAACAAATTAAATATAGGCAACACACTGATGGCTGATGGATTGACAGTTAGGCCCAGTCTGGTAGAAGCAATCACAGCAGTAGATTTGTGATTCAGTCCTGTGTACCCAGCCAAGCAGATTGCATAAGCAACTAGGTATTGTCAATTTAACTAATAACAAAGGCTAATCAGCCAATTAGTAACAGCTCAGCACTTCTCCTGGGATTTGGGATTATTCCCAGGCTATATCCAATTTCCTTTCTCTCACAAAACAACTCAGTAAACAACATCACACAGTGTTATTTCACTAATAGCAGTATCTCTCTTGCAGTTATGAGATATAACACAATAAACTGACTTTGAATTTAATCACTTCCGTGGTAGTCTATGAATAAACAAGTTCCTTTGTCTGACAGTTTAAAAGATAGCAGCACGACTTGCAGCTTTAGAGCACTGTAAAATAAAATAAATTAAATTTCATCATTTCCCAGGTGGTCAGGGACTCCGCAATTAGGTCAGGTTTAGTAGAATCAATTACAACAGGAGACTTGTTATGCAGCTCTTAGAAACCTAGCAAAGTGGTAGTTTAGTGTGAGGAAGTAGCCAATTGAATGAGGGAGGACAGGCATGGAGTGTCTTCTAGTAACTTAGTGTATAATGATGCAAGTGAAGGATGACACCTCTGATTAGGATGGAATTAAGCTTTCTATTGTATGGAATAATGATTAGTTTTAGGTCAACATCTGTCAGGCAAGTATGAATTAACACTTTGAGATATTTGTGATCATTGCCAGAGTTTTTTAGGAGCAGAAGTTTATTGTTGCAATATGCGTAGCTTCCAGTTATGACACACCTCTGTTTGATCTCATTCCGGATGTAGAACTGTGGAAAATTTGATACACATTCATGTTGGAATGTGGCAGTTTGCAATTTGGTTTTAGCCTTGATTCTGTATTATGTGTGGACTTTCCCTTGCATCTAGATTTTAATGGCAGATATTTGTCTGAAGAGGGTCCTGTAAGATACTGGGTGTATGTATTTAAATGGTAATGAGAGAGCTGCAGCAAACTGCCTGTCATGCAGGACACATTTTTTCAAGAGCATCAACTTTGAATAGAGATCTCATGGAGGCTAGACTTATCCAAAATATCTCTTTGCGGCACGACATGGTGTCAGAACAGAATAACTAATTGCTGTATTGAAAATTATTGTGCAGAACTGAGGAAGAAGTATATTTGCTTTCAAGAGTTTGTATGTGGAAGGACACAAGTGTAACTCTCAGCAGAAACATATCCCAGCTGCAAATATGAAGAGCTCCTTTACTGTGTGGAAATTTAGCAGAAAACTGATACTTTAATGTAGAAGTTTGTTTTATTTCTAACTTCAAGTGGATTAAATGAGAAGCTTGAAACTGTACAATATTCCACATTTTGCATATTACTGGTGGATAAGCTTTGAAACTGTTTACTAATTTTTTGAAGAAGAAGAGAAAAGGCAAACATGTAGAACCTAAGAATGCAGGATAATTGTGAGCCCAGAAAGATTTTGCCATTAACTTATTTTCTAGGAGCACAAGTTCCTGCAGAGGCTATTGGTCTTTATGTTATGGAGTTAAAGAAAAGAAATATGGTGAATTTGATTAGTGTCATACTTGTTTTATAAGTGACAGAATAATTTGTGGTGTAGGAAATGAGAAAACAAGGTGCAGACTATTAGGAATACCAGAAATTACGTTATTAAAAGCTGTGGATTTAAGCAGTTCTAGTAAAATTGCAAGCACAAAATTAAAATATTTAAGCAATGAAATTACTATGTGAAAGATAAAATATGAGCTAAATAAAAATTGCAAAATAAAGAGAATGTATTAAACCATTAGTGGATTTGAGCAAAGGAATCAAGTGAACTATAGGGGTTGTAAGAAAAATGGTAATAAAGTCACTTATGCAATTACATTTTAAGACTCATGCTGTAGATGTATCTTCATGATTTTGACAAAGCAGTGTCATGCATTAATTTTATAGAATTTGTGCCAGAAAGGGCCATTTTGCTAATTGTTGAAAAAGTAAGGGTGCTTAAAATAATTTGCAAAATGCTGAACAGGAATATGAAAATCAACAACGCAAGCAGTTCTGGTTACTACAATGGAAATGAAAAAATATGATGCACTGAAGTTTCAAAATGCCTCAGAAATGTATGACAAGAACACATGACAGACTGTTTAGCTGCAGTTCTGAGAACTAATAATCAGAATGTTCAATCTAAGCTATGTACAGGTGCAAGTATAATATTTTACCACAAGGTAACTTTAAATGTTAGGTCTAATAGGTAGCAAACAAAAAACTGTGGATGTATTGTTAACCCATTTTAGCCACTAACTGGATCATTTGATTCAAAAGTTGTTGATGTGTATATAAATATGTGGCAAAGGGTTCCCTTCAGAATCTCCAACTAATGAAATCCCGAATTTCAGTAGCCCGAGACCAGAAGGGCGAAAGTGCAGAATACTGAAACCCCAGAAGCATGAAATTCAAAATCCCGAAGTTCGGAGATTTTGAATTAGAGGTTATGGTGTGTGAGTGGGTGGTTGGAAATGTGGGTAAGTGTGTGTTTTACAGGTTTTGGGTAGGGGCTTTAGTATGTGTCTGTGTGTTTTGTTAGTGTGATGTATGTGTGCAAGGGGAATGTAGCTTGTGTGGTGGTGTTTTTGTGTGTTTGTCTGTGTAATGCGACCTCGGAGTTAGTATATTTAAGTAGGGGGGTTACAGCCCCCCACATGGGGGGTGCATGGGGGCTTGCCCCCCTGTTTGTATGTAGGGTAGGTGTTTGTATACGTGAAGGGAGGTGTATGTTTGAGTTTGTGTCTGCGGTATGGTTAGTATAGAAGTCGCAATTTAAAATTTTGAGCTTCTGGGGTTTCAAGTTTATGGATTTTCGGCTTCATGGTCTCGAGATACTGAAATTCCATGGCAAAGAATCTTTTTTTTTTTTGAATTGTAGCACTTGAAGTAAATTTGTGTAATTTATGGGGAGATTTGATCAGTGGGAAGATAGGAATGATAAAACAAACTCAGTGTAAAAGCAAAAAGTACAGATGTATGTAATCAATCACAGTCACAGAAACATCTCAGATACTGTGCAGAACCATAACAGTGATATGCTGCATGATGGTGCTGATTTATTTAGCAGTTTACTAGGTAAATACCTTAAAAATAAAGCCAGTGGCTGCCAAGAAAGTATCATTATCTGTCAGAAATAGATGACACCAGGAACTAGAACAAGTGAAAAATGTAGGTTTTATTATGAAACAGTTAGAGCCAATAGAGTGGTTCATTGGTTCGTACTTACCTATGAACCAATGGTACATTAGTTCATAGGTAAGTACTAGGCTAGCTGCCATGGCAGGCCACTTTAACACTTGCCAATTTCCCTTTTTATGCTCAAATTAACCTATCCCATTTGGTTAGAGATTGCCTTACCCATCTTATGGTTGATAATTATATATTACCGGTAATGATAAAAACTGGGATCATACCATAGGTAACAGGAGGGGACCCATGAATAGAACAAAGAATTTAGCAGCTACCTCTGTCCGTTCGTAGTACAGGGAGCAGTCCTGGGGTAATTTTCTGTTTAACATTCATAGATCCCAGTTGCACTTGAATATGGACGGGAGGGAGCTTTGTTTTATGCTAAAGGTGATCTGTTGCAGAGCAGTGGTATCCTCAGCCAGATATACATGTCCCTTCACTATTCTGTTAATGTAACAGAAGCAGTTTTGATTCCTAGACTGAGTATTTTTTATGCATTTTGACTTGATAATGCGTAATAAATCCACCACTATTGCATTGGAGGATGCCTTGTATGCCAGACATAGGTCACCTCTTAGCGGTCTGTAGTATACCAAGTATAGGGCTTTGAGTCAGTCCAGGTATGACATGTTGTTTAGGCCTTGTATCCTTTAATACGCTATCTCTGTGGGCATTCCATTTGTTGCATGAGTCTGGACAGATGGATTCCCAAAGGTGCATTATGCTCAATGATTGGCCTAATGAGGGCTGATTAAAGGGGCAATAACATCCCTAGATCTAACACAATCCCTTTGTTTATTAGCTGTTCAATATAAAAGGACTTTCTTATGAAAATGCACACATTTTGGTCAAAAGTCAGATCATTACCCACATAAGTTCCCATATCCTGAACAAATGGGTCAGCTCTTAGGGGTGTATTGTCAACATGGTAGTTCCGTAGGGTAAATGATTTTCTAAAGGATACAGTAATGCATTTTTTGATATTTAGTTTCAAGCCATGATTTTGACACCAGCTATTTATTTGGGAAAAATCTTCCTTTAGGATGGCCAAGTCATTTTGAGGATTCAATGACTGCTGCTGACTTGCAATTGTCTGCAAAGTTAGTCAGCCAAAGCCCTTTGATATTGGCGTTTATTTCAGAAAAGTAGATGCCAAACAGAAGAGGTCCCAGCTCAGAACTCTGGGGGAATTACTAGTCTCTCTGTGGAGGTAAATTCCTATATTTTGATTTTCTGTGCCCTGTCTGTGTGCCAGTTGGCAATACAACAGGCGACATAGATGTTTATTTCCAATTTATTTAGCTTTTCTACTAAGCCTGAGTGGGGAATTGTGTCAAAAGCTTTGACCTGGATCAGATATGCAGTGTGTCTCTTTTTGTCTTCATTCATTGATTTGGTGGCCTTTTCAAAAAAAAAAACAGGTTGAGTAAGCATGATCTGCCCTTGATGAATCCAGATTGAGATGGGTCTAGTGTTCAGAGTTCCCCCTATGTCCTTATTGATTAGTTCCATAAGGCTTTCCATGGCTTTGCATAGCAGGCTAGTCACACTTATAGGTCTGTAATGGTTGAATAGTTTGGTTATTATGATAAAGCAAGAAAACATACAGATTTATATTGATCTACAAGAATGAAATAAAGTGAGTAAAGAAGAGGATTATCAACTGTTTGCAGTTGAAGAAGTGGTCCCATGAGTGCAAAATGCTATTTTTTTCCACAGTACTAGATGCAAACCAGCATTTCTGGGAGATATAGTTAGATAAGCAAAGCCCAGATTGTGTATATTTTGTACAGCATTCTGAATGTGTAGACTCTTTAGACTTACAAATTGTATTTTATCAACAGTAGAGGTGTTCCAAAGTGCTGTTGCACAAATAATTGAAGGCCATGAATTCTGACAGCATAATTTCAAATTAAGTAAGAGTAAATGTAAAATAGATAGGTATGAAATATGTGTGTCCTATTTTAAGATCAGTGGATCTGAGACCTGATGCATAAAAAGTTGGAGCATTTGAGCATATACTAAAGGCAGAAGATAATCAGGCATCAGATAAGCTTCTTGTAATGATAGACTCCCCCAGATTCAGCAAGCCTTGCACGGTGTGCAGGACTCATGCAGGAGCTCCAGCAGGCAATATGTCTGCTGTGTGATCCAGGAATAAGCTGCAGGAGCGTGCACGAGCGCTAATGCACTAATCCTGCATGGACTCAGCCCCTGTATGCAAATTACCCCATTTGCAGGTGAAATCCATGCAAATGAGGTGAATTTGCGATCCAGGAAGCTGGAAGCTGGTCCTGCAGGACTAGTGTAATCTGCAGAAATGTATTGGTCAGTAACTGAGTACATTTCTGCAAAGTACAAAATGGAGCCATGACAGCTCTAAATAAAGGGTGGATGTTGTGTAGAAAGCATGCCAATGGACAAATATATGGCCATTGGCTTTGAAAACAGTTGCAAAAATAAAAAAAATTAACTTTTATTTTTTTAGCCGCTCTTGGCTGTTTAAGCATAGGGCAGCGGCGCACAAATGTGATCGGGCGAAAAATAAAATAAAAACCCTAAAATAAACATTCTAACCAAAATCAGTATTTTGCCATTATAGTCAGTGGCAGGCAGACAACAACATGGCCATTGAATAGTGGTTGCTAAGGGGGGAGGCTCAGTGTGGGACCTATAACTATGCATCAGCAGGCAATCCTATGCAAATGAGGGAAATTATACTGAATTCAGATTTCCCCTGCATGCTAGTCAGCACCCAATAGTGTAAGAGCAGGAATCACTTGGTGCAAGCCTAGGAGTTAGCTGACATCATAGGGGGGTGTATCAGGCATACTGTAAGCGGATTGGAGCCCTGTGGCTTGGGTTTGCCCTTAGCTTAGGAGAGCTAAGCAAGGGAGTGTGTCTGAGGCTGCCTAGCACTCTTTACGTTGCCTAAGTGGGTGTGTGCAATGTGCACCGGGTTTTAAAGGAAAAACAAAAACAAAAAAAAACAGGAAATAGCAGCTCTGTGCATATTTGAGCACTGGGTTTGTGCGGCGCACCCCTGGGCTTAAACAGGAAGGCAATGGGAAGGGGAAACAACAGCAGGAAGGTAATCTATGAGAAATAGCATAGCTGGCAGGTAAAATGTATCAGAATCAGCCAATTACACAGGCAGCAGACCAGCCCAGCCCAGAACACTACAATAAACTATGCAAACACCTTTCCCTCTGGTTTTTCCTACATACTCTACACCACTGGTGTATACAAGTGGGGGAATTTTAACAAACGTACACAACAAAATGATAGGGGCTGCAGTAGCTATCATACATCAACATATTGAAGAAGCTGAGGGTGGTGAGGATGAGAATGCTGTCGACCAACCCACAGTGAGGAGATGGAGAAGAGTGTACAGACCCAGGGTAACCTACCAGGGGCTACATGAGCTGGAGATAGTGGAGCGCTATAGGGTGGACAGGGACCTCCTACAGGAAATTGTTGAGCTGTGCCGGCCACACCTCACGCACAAAACTAACAGAGGGGACCCCATCCCAGTGGATACCAAGGTATGTGTAGGCCTAAGAATACTGGCTACAGGTACCTTCCAAAGGCCAACTGGAGATATCATGAGGATCTCACAGGCAGCAGCATCCAGGGTACTCCACTAGTTCCTGGATGCCATGTCAGCACATGCTGGTAAGTACGTATATTTCCCCAACACCTGTGAGGCGTTGGCCAGCAATATGCATCTCTTCCACCACATAACAGAATACCCTGAGGTAGTGGGTGCTATAGACTACATGCACATACGTATCAAAGTACCAGCTGGTGAGCAGGTTAGGGTCTACATCAACCACAAGGGCTTGCTGTCCATCAACTGCCGGGTTGTGTGCAATGCCCAGGGCATTATAATGAATGTGTGTGCTGGCTGCCCGGGAAGCTATCACAATCCCCACATCTGGCATCTGTCACAGCTGTACGGTCACCTAGTGGGGGATGCTGGTTATGCACTGGAGCCGTGGCTGATGACACCCATCAGAAATGCACACACACCCGAAGAAGAACTCCATAATGAGGCACATGCACAGACCAGAGTTGTAATAGAGCGTTTGTTTGGGATGCTCAAGTCATGGTTCTGGTGCCTGGACACATCCAGTGGAGCCTTGCAGTACTCCCCAGCTACATGTACTCACATTGTCATTTTATGTGCCATGCTTCACAATACGATCCTGCGAAAACACCTGCAGCAGGAACAACATGGGGCAGGGCCACACAGCCCCCCATTTTTGCCAAGGCCTGCACAGGCACAGAGTGACTAGGAGGAGGAACAACCTAAGCCTGCCCCAGTAGGCAGAAGGAGGCATACCCAGTATGCCCTGGCCTTGGCAAAGAGGCAACGCATAGTACATACACTGACACAGGAGGGACCCAGGGAATGACACCACTCTCTGACTCGCACATACAGTAAAAGGGATGCCAGATATGACACTACCTGTGCTCAACCATGTATAGGGAGTGTACTATGTGCATCCGACATAGGCAGCTCTCCAGCACCATCCTCATTACTGGCACACCCACATGGTAAGTCACTCTCCTTACCAACTGCCGAATGGAGTAGTATGTGATGTTACCTGTATCTATGGTATGGATTTGAGCATGCAAGGGAATTAGGTGGCTGAATGGGATTCTAGCAGACACATATAGTGGCAGCATGAGATCTGTAACAAATACTGGTGTCACCACAGTAGCCAGTACTACACATGGTAACAAAACCCATTGCAGGAAATGTGCTGGGTGACATATGTGTCCATATGACACACACATGCCAGTCAGGGAGGTTCCCATACCAAACAACAGTCTTAGCCAGCAGGACAGGTGTAGACAAACACAAACAAAAGCTGTGCTAAGGCTTCTGAATGATGCCTATGGGTACCCCCCCCCCCCCAGGCCTACACAGAGAGACTGCATCAGGTCAGGCAGTGGGATGTTAGTTCTGAAGGGTAGGAAGTCAGAAACTGATATGTAGGTCAACCAAACCTAAGACCTGTAGTACACTGATATGCCTCTAGTCAGCATGATAGGTTAGAATACAGAATGAAATGGAGTACCTGACATACCAGTACAGTCATAGCAAATATATGCAAGTGTCAGGTGTGCCTCCCCCAATACTGTGTAGAGATGTAGAAACAGTCAGGTGTGCACCCCTCCCCCAATCCTGTGTAGAAATGTAGTAACAGTCAGGTGTGCCCCCCAATCCTCTGTAGAAATGTAGTAACAGTCAGGTGTGCCCCCCAATCCTAGTTAGAAATGTAGTAACAGTCTGGTGTGCCCCCCCAGTCCGATGTACACACGTTGTAACAGTCAGGTGGGCCCCCCCAAATCCTATGTAGAAATGCAGTAACAGTCAGGTGTGCCCCCCTCCAATCCGATGTAGAAATGTAGTAACATGTATGTGTAAGTATAATACAAGTGGAGCACAGATGACCTGAGGTGGCCAAGGTAGCAGGATAGATTGTAGCTTTTCTACAATATGCAGGTTTGTGTGTATTAGGTTGGTGTGTGTTTCATATTGTGTGAGAGTGGTCAGTATGTATGAATGTTGAGGTTTCACCTGGTGGCCATTGCCCACTACTGCCAATGACAGGGCCAAGTCCTCACAACTGCAGTGCCAAAGACAATCCCCCCCAGTATAATACATGCTAGCAGTAAGCCATTGTAAATGTATGGTGGTAATATGTGTCACTGTCTGAAAGATGAACATGGCATGACTATTGGGCTATATATACAAGCAGTACACTGGGAAAAGTATGCCAGACATACAGTATATAATGTGTAACCATGAAATGAACACACCCTTGGAATTGTACATACAGGTATGCATCACATTATCTGGGCTTGTAGTAGGGAATACCGATGTCATCTGGCTGAACACTTGCAGATGACAAAGGTGATAGGAGTGATGTATTGGGGAATGGCTGATGTCCATGCACAAGCTAGCATAACTGGAATGCACCATGCATATCTGTGAGTTAGATGCAAGTAGTGTCCATAGCATACATGCACCCAGCTCACCCAAACACCACCCACAGGTATCGCTCTGGTCATATCCCTGCTGTTGAGAATTGGTACAATATGACCACCACCTGTGTATGGCAATAGCGAAAGAATGCAGCATGCAGTGCAAGTGTCCCATGCAGGTGTGTCCCTAGCTGTAAGTAGCACCCTGCCAGCATCTACACCACCTGATCAATACTGATAGAACGTATTGGCAGGAACACCTAGCACACCTACCCTGTCATTCCAGGGGAATATACTGTATGGCAGTCTGGGACAGTAGGACTGACAGAATGCAACAGTCTGCTACAGCTGGCCTGCATCACCACCAAATTCCCTACAGGCCCCTGCGAAAGGCCTGTGTCTCACCCGTACTGCCAATGTATGTTATGTCATGGACACCCAAATAACAACATAACACAGTCCAAATAAGCCATATGGACAAACCACAGTAATTTGTCCACCAAGTCCCACTACATGAACTGTGGACCAACACCAAAACACAGCTGTGGTGAGGTGATAACTATAGGGAAAGTATCAGAGAATGTATGCATAATGTATGGAAGAGGATAGAATGATAGAGGGAGAGTGGGAGCATGGGCAGCATGGAATGTTCAAGGTCTGACATACAGCCGTGTGCACTTACTATCCCTGGCTGCAAACACAAAAATGGCTGGCTACAAACCTGCCCGTACACCATAATAGGGGTAATGTCCTCACTTATGACCCCTGCCTGTGTGTAACCTGTGTGAATCTGTACAGCTGTGAGGTACTGCTACAGCAAGATAAGGCCATACTGTCATATCGATGGATGTACAAGTATGGGATCCTCTGCCAGCACTATACCAAGGTGCTGAACTGGATACACAGACCCAGCAGCAAGTGTCTGCAGCTTCCCCTCCAGAATGGCATAACTTTCCATGAATATGTAGGCGTTTGACCACAATACTGGACACAGCTTCATTCACCCTGTGTTCCCCAGGACATCACTGTGAGAACAAATGTCCACCTGACAGTACTTGAGAACATAAAACATCACAGTGTATAACAGTACATATGTCTGAATATCTCTGTAACATCAGTACCATGTATCAGAAGCAGCACAGACACAATCATCTACAGTACACACTATCCCTTTCACAGTGTGACCCCATATTGCCAACTGATCTACAAATATCCTGCAGAAACAGTTTGTTACCTGTAGGTGTAGAACACAAATGTCCACACTGGAGTACAAACTACCTGGAATGGATCCACACATTCAATACAGAAGGGCATACTGGGCCTTCTCACACACAGAGAAATGAAGGTAATGTCAGACCTCAACATACCGAAAGGTCATACTGGGCATGCTCACACACGTAAACAAATGAAGCCCATGTCTGCCAACAGTGGACCATACATATCTGACACTTGCAGATGTTAGTGCATACACTCCTCAGTATGCACCAGTCATGTTTTGCACACACATTGGATAGAAATACACACATATATCCAAGGACAACACACTATAATATGCCAAAAGTAGACATACATAGATGTGTGGAAAAGAGTGACAGTGACAAAGAGCCTTCGATCATGAGGCCTGTCTAACCCAGCACGCAGCCAAATGACTACAACCACATGATGTGTAAATGTTACTCACTGTAGAAATTAGCCACTGGTATCCCTCAGCATTACAGACTCTGTGGTGCAAATGCTAGCTGTGCAACATGACTGTACAAGTCAGTAGTCATCTAGCAGTTATATACATATACCTGCAGAAAATAAACCTGCGTGTGCCTGAGTGTGGTGTGTCTACCTCTAGATGGATGGATTATGGCCCATGCACACACACTGCTCTCCCCATAGCTCTACTATGACAAGCCTGCTGATGTCATTCTCTTTGAAATACACCTTTGGGAAAAGAGTAGCCCAGTAATCTCTGTGGCGTGTCCTATAACTGTGTAATGTTGTAGTGTGTTAAATTGGTTAGGAAAGAATTCTAATCCCAGACATGGCAACTGTGTGTGTGTGTGTGTGTGTGTGTGTGTGTGTGTGTGTGTGTGTGTGTGTGTGTGCGTGCGTGTGTGTGTGTCTGTCTGTCTGTCTGTCTGTCTGTGTCTGTCTCTGTCTCTGTAGGGAGGAATGCTTTTTAGGCTAGACACACTCACTACAATTCAAATGCCCTACTTTGGCAAGGCTGCTGATGTCATTCACTTTGAAATACACCTTTGGGGAAGGAGTACCCTAGTAATCTCCATGGTACGTCCTATAACTGTGTAATGCTGTAGTGTGATAAACTAGTTAGATAGGAATTCTAATCCCAGGCATGGCAACTGTGTGTGTGTGTGTGTGTCTCTGTCTGTGTAGGGAGCAATACTTTTTAGGCTAGGCACACTCACTACAATGCAAATGCCCTACTTTGGCAAGGCTGCTGATGTCATTTACTTTGAAATATACTTTTGGGAAAAGAGTAGCCCAGTAATCTGCATGGTGCACCCTATAACAGTGTAATGCTGTAGTATGATATCGTACTTTGGTAGGGGTTCTATTCCCACACATGGCAAGTGTGGATGTTTGTGTGTGTGTTTCTTTGTCTGTGTAGGGTGCAATGCTTTTGAGGCCATTCACATTCACTACAACCTCAATTGACCTTCTTTGGCAACCTGCTGATGTCATTCCCAGTGATGTATATCTTCTTAGGTTGATAGGCAGGTACTAGGCTATCGGCCCTAGGGCATATACAAGCCCAGCCAAAAAGGTACCCTGGCTTTTGCCACCCAAGAAAATTTTTTCCTGTGCCACTGTCGAGCAGAGCCACAGAAGTGATCTCCGAGGTGAATTTCCTATTTCCCATCCAATCATCAATATTTTTCTTGAAGAGTGCTAATGAGGAGCTTTGTTTGATATAGATAGGTAGTTTATTACAGAGTATGGGAAGTCTCTGGGACAAGAATCTATCGCTCCAGCTTGTTCTGTTTATTGTGGTGACAAGGTTTAGGTCCCTAGAGCATGTAGCTCGGAGGGATTGGAATTTCTTTAAGTGGAACATGTCCAACAGCTCTGGGTTTGACACAGCTTTGTCTGTTAGGCAGAGATCACCTATGAGTAGGCGATATGCGACGGAGTAAAGCTGGAGTTTTTTGAGACGGTCTGCATAGGGCATCTGTATGAGGCCAGTAATCCTCTTTCTGAGGTATATCTGAGGCCTTTCCAGTTGTTGTAGATGTCTTGTGAGGTACATACCAAAAGGGGCGTTGTACTCTATAATGGGTCTAATGAGTGATGAGTAGAGGGGAACAATGACCTCTTTTTTACTGGATGAGAAACCTTTTGTGATGAGGTGTGCCACGTAGAAGGATTTCCTGACTACTGTGGCGATGTGATTATCAAAGGAGAGACTACTGTCCACCTGTGTCCCAAGGTCTCTTATCACACTTTCGGTGTTAAGTATACTTCCGCCTATGGTGTAGTTCATGGGTACAGAGTTTTTACCAAAGGGGATGACAGTGCACTTTTTGGCATTGAGCTTGAGGTCATGGCTTTGACACCAGGCATCTGTCTCAGTAAGGTCCTTTTGTAGGATGTCCACATCGTTAGGAGTTTTGATTATGGCTCCTAGTTTGCAGTCATCTGCGAACTTCGTTAGCCAAAGACCTTCTGTGTTAGCCTGTACTTCAGAGAAGTAGATACCAAACAGGAGAGGACCCAGGACTGAATCCTGTGGTACTCCACTTGTCACTGGTCTGAAGTCGGATTTGGAGTCTGCTACTTTCACAGTGTGGGTTCTCTCAGTGAGCCAGTTGGCAACCCATCTTCTGACATAGGGATTTATACCTAGTTTAGTGAGTGTATCTATAATTCCAGAGTGGGGCATGGTGTCAATAGCCTTGGTGAGATCTAGATAAGCTGTGTGAACCACCTTACCCTCGTCTACGGCTTTGGTGACTACTTCAAAGAAGTCTGTCAAGGTTAGGAGACATGATCTGCCTTTTACAAACCCAAACTGGGTGGGTTCCAGAGTTTGGAGATTACCAATGTCTTTGTGTATAAGATCCATGATGATATGTTACATGGCCTTGCAGACCAGGCTCGTTAGGCTACTGGGGTGGTAGTTCCCGGTGTCCTTGGTTGCTCCCCCCTTGTGGGGTGGGATAACCATCACTGTGCACCATTCATTGGGCACAAAGCCTGAGGTGAGGCTATGATTGAACATGTTGCTTAGGTGGGGTGCCAGTTCGTTCTGTAGTTCTTGCAGAACGCAGCCTAGGATGTTGTCCAGTCCCATGGATGCTGTGTTCTTGGCTTTGGAGAATGTGGTTTTTACCTGTGCAGCCATGATTACAGGAACTTTGCATTCTTCCGGTATAGAGATGGGCCCTTTAGGGGATGAGAATGGGGTAAATTTAGCACTGAACCTATCTGCCAAGATGTTGGCAATATCAGTTGGTTCTGTATATTTAGTGCCATTGTGCTGTAACTCAGAGCAGATCTGAGTGTTGCCTTTGAGATCTTGACATAGCTATAGAATGCTTTGTGGTTGTCTTTAATATCAGTGGCGATTTTTTTTTTTCGTAACTAGCTTTGGAGGATTTTATGAGGGATCACAGCTTCTTACTGAGGCTGACCAAAGACCTCTTCCAGTCATGGGATTTTACTTTTTTTTGCAACAGTTTCTTTCTTCTGTTGTAGAGTTTGTTTATGGCAGAGGTCCACCAGATTGGCTTCCTTTTTTTGGAGGATAACATCTTGGTTCTTTTTGGGATAGCACAATCCATGTTCTCGTGTAAGTGCTTATAAAGTGCATTTGTGTAGGATTCAGCAGTCATACCTCTGTTGTCCGTCTGCATGGGTGTCGTGAAGTTTGCCATTTCTGTCTTAAGAAGCATGAAGCTGGCTTTGGAGAATTTTTTTACAGTGGTTTCCCTAATGGGGGGGGGGGGGCAAGATGTGGATATCTAGGGTGATTAGCTTGTGGTCTGATCGGACCAACGAGGAATTGACCTCTGGTGTGGACGCCCATGTTGGTAATGACCAGGATATTGCTGCCCTGGGTGGGGGTGTGGATAAGTTGATCCAAGACATTGGAATTTATAAATTCCAGAAAATGTTGAGCAAAAGAGTTGGTACATGAGTAGTTTTCTCAGTTAATGGTGGGGTAGTTGAAATCACCCATTATTAGGGTGTTGGGTTGTACCCTAATATTTTCCGGTGTATCATTATGGCATTACTTCCACCACCAGCTATTGGCCACAGTAATATACATGCTTCCCATTACACAACACACACTATGATGGCTTACATCTTATCAGTCAGTGCTGCTCTGCACAATTGACGGGTATGGCCCACTACCCACAAGGACAGACTCTAGTGTCCTTACCAGTTGTTCAGCTGAACATCATTACAACAACACCTGATGGCACATAAAAATCATTCCACATCATCTATCCCATTATTATATACCAAGTATTACAGTCAATTACATGCATATATACTTCACATACCTGTTATGGGAATGATGTGTCTTCTGGATAGTTTGCTGGATGGATGTTTTTTTTTTTATCTTCTCGGTCTCTCTCCAGTAAATGGTTTGAGCTGCTTTGAATAGATTGCAGCTTGGATTTTGTAGGTGATGTACATGATCAGGTGATAGCCTCTGCACCAGTCAGTGTCCCCCAGTTGCTACCTGCGTGCAGCATGCTGTGTAGTACTTCCAATTACCACTGTCATGGCAACCCACTACTATAAATCCCTGCATCATGTGGGCGTGGTCCTTTTACATTTCCCTCATGGTGGACATCCTTCCTGAGTGTGGGCAGCAGTGTTACAGACAGCAGGTAGAAATACCTCTTACAAGAGAACTTGCACACTCGGGCCAGCTACATATTTGTATGAGGTTCCAGAACTACATACAGAGTGAGAGTAGTGCTTTTGTGTGCATTGTATAGCACCAGTGTTACAGGGTTTGTGTGTACATACTAGTTTAACATGTACTGCAGTCTGCCTGCATAGCTCTCAACTGTGGTCCTATACACTTGATGGGCAGAGGTGTGCCTGTTACGTTTTGTCTGTCCACCACAAAGGTCTTGTGTGAGATGTATCACTGGCAGTGTGTGTGTTGAGTGCTGTCAATACATGGCTACATCCATTTGTGTTTCTAACTTCATATTCCTGGCTAAGGGTATGCTGTAGACTATCCTGTAACACCAGTGACTTGCTTAGTGTATGACAAC